>NW_006399923.1:1832215-1851495 GCF_000299155.1 Elephantulus edwardii | reverse complement strand
CTTATTTGGATCTACAATTAACAATCTTAGTATGCACAGTATGAAAATAAGAAGATGGTGTGTTCTGGGAAAGTCTACAGTTAGGGACTTCTCCTAATTATTAAGAACTAATGATGCTATGGATCTGAGAGCTGGCCACTAATAAGAATGATAAAAAGAAGAATAGATGTTCTTGAGCTTTGGTGTTGGAGAACAGCACTGAATATCTCATGGATGGCCAAAGGAGAGTGCTCTTTGGAGGAAAGAATAAGGAGGCTTTGCCTCACATACTTTGGGAATTTTGTCAGGAAAGACTTTTCCTTGGAGAGGGACATGATGCTTTATACTAAGAATCCAAAATATCTCATTCAGTTCAACTACAATGTTGATTTGGATGTGCTGAAGATATTTTCAGGCAGAGAACATTCAAGGATTCCAGACAATATGCCATCATAAGAATGTTAGAAAGATATATTTTTGTGAAAATTCAATAACATAAAAAATCCATCAGTGGTATGAAGGAGGAAATGGGAAACAAACATCAGTAAATTATTGTTTTAATTTATCAATAAAAAATATGAAAAATTTCCTTTGTGATTATAGTTTCTGATGTTAGTAGACATAGTACAAATTAAATGAAAACAAGAGCTGGCGAATTTTATTTATATATTGAAAATAATTGACAAAAAGGAGAAATAAACAAGGTAAAGATATTATCAAATAAATAAAATTACAGATGAATATCCTTCATGAATATGTTGTTGTTGTTAAGTGCTGTTGAGTTGCAGGCAACTGTAGCAACCTTATGAGTGAAGGTCCTGGACACCTCCTGTATAACTTTCATCCTTTCTCCAGGCTTATAGGGTTTCCAGAGGCAACCTATTGTGGAAGTGGATGCCACTCCTACTTCCAAGCTTGTTTTAATTGGGGAGCTTCACCAAACACTGTCTACCATGGGTAACCTTTTTCGCATTTGACTTATCAGTGTCACAGTGTTTGGCTTCACAGCAACCACAAGTTACCTATGTACAGCAAGTGGGCATACCAGGGTTAAACGACCTAGAAGAATGTTTCCCCCAAAATAATTAAAAGCTGGCCCGAGGACCGCCTGCCCAAGGCCCCAATAGGATTTTAAGCTAAGGCCTGGAGCAGGCTTTGCAGGCTTAACCCCACCCTTACTTACCCTTACACTAGGGATCAGGGTCACCCATCCACCTTTGAAGGCCAGAAAGGACAATAACACACAATGCAAAAGACCTCAGAAACTTCCCTTTCCTGACTGCCACCAAGAGGAGCTGCCATGGAGACGCCAGCCATCCCACCCACTTAGCCAGCTGACATCCCTTCATGAATATAGATGTTAAAATCCTTAACAAAATCCTGGTCAATAGATTCTAGAAATACAATAAATAAATAATTTATCATGATCAAGTAAGGTAAGGATGGTTAGGTGTAAGGAAAACAATGTAATTGTTCATAATCATGATCATATTTTTGTTCTCATGGTTGTTCTGTATTGACCTTTTGGTAAGTTTTCTGAAATAATAATCACATGGGAGGAGATTAGACATCCTCCTGCAGGAGAGTCAGTGGATTCAAATCAAAGGCCTTCAAGGCTGCAGCACAACTTCTTGCCACTAGGCAACTAAGCTCCCTAAAAGGTAGGCAATGATGGTTCAACATAAGAAAAAAAATCAATGTAGCCCATCACATACAAGATCATATTTTTGTTCTCATGGACTTACTTTAATTTTCTTCAACCTCAATTTGAACTTACACATTATTAATTGATGTTCTGAGCCACTGTCTGCCCTGGCCTTGTTTTGATTGTCAATGCTGAGCTCCAATGATTCCTTAACAAATGTAGACAATCTGATTCCTATGTAGTCCATAAGAGGAGGCTCATGGGTAAAGTCACTGTATGTGTATTTTTTAAAAAAGGGTATTTGCAATGAATAAATCACTGAAAAGACAAAATTTGATCATTTTCTTTCCAGCCTCATTTTTATCACCAAGCCCAAATAACCATAACCACAAGAACCATAGTATAATCTTGAATCTATTTCATCTGAATTTCAAAATCATCTTAAGTTAGGTTTGAAGTATTGAACACCAATGATCAAAGACCAGATGAGTTGTGTAGTGATACCATGAAGAAAACAAAAGGTCATTACAAGTACAGAGTAGAAAGAAAATCTGAAATGGATGACAGAAGAAAATAAAAAAAAATACACTAGATAATTGAGAAGCCAAAACAAAGGGAAAACATGCTGAGGTAAAAGAGATGAACAGAAGATTTCAAAGGACAAGGTAAAGCTTAAGACAAAGTAAAGTGTAAATGGAATATACAAAGAGCTACATTGTAAGGGGGGGAAGAAGGAACAACTAAATATGCTCTTCTCAAGCTGAGAAAAATGTAAAACAGACTTAAGCCTTGAGTCTCAATATTGAAAAATTCTATAGCCAATATATTGAAGGACCCAGAAAGCATCATACAAAGAATCACTGTACCAGAAAGAGTCACTTGAAAATGAAAAAAAAAAAATTCAGAAAGTAACATATTAGCAGGAGCTAGTTGGACAGTGAACCTGGTTGATGGAAAGAGAATTGATGCCTTTGAGCTGTGTTTCTGGAGAAGAGTGTTGAATATACCATGGACTGCTAGAAGAACAAACAGGTTTGTCCTGGAGAGGGTGAAGCTGGAATGGTCCTTAGAGTCAAGGATTCTGAAGCTTCATTTGACATACTTTGGGCATGTTGCAAGGAGGGACTGGTCCTTGGCGAGGGACATCATTTTTGACGGAGTGGAGGGGCAGTGAAGGAGAGGAAGACCTTCGATGAGATGGATCGATTCTGTGACTGGAGTGGTGGGAATGAGTGCGTTTGACATGGCTAGGTTGGCACAGGATAAGACAGCGTTTAGGGCTCTTGTACATAGGGTTATTATGAGTCACAAACTACTCGATGACATACAACAACAACAGTAACAACAACAACAACAACAATGGTAATGATTGCCCCTCCAGCAGAGAATCTAGTGGATTCAAACTGTGCAGCTTATTGCCACTAGGCCACCAGAGCTCCTGCATTTTGTTTTCTTGATCTTGAGATGTAATGCATATTGAGGACTATTGCCTTTGATTTTACGTAGCAAATATTCCAGTTCTCTTCACTTTCTTCACGCAAGGTTGTATAATCAGCATAATGCAAGTTGTTGATGAGTCATTCTCCAATACTGATACCATGTTATTTTTCATAAAATTCAAATTCTTACATGATTTTCTCAGCATACAGATTAAATAGGTATGGAAAAAGTATATAACATTGATGTACACCTTCCCTAATTTTAAACCATGCAGTGTTCCCTTGTTCTGTTGAGACAATTGTTTCTTGGTCTATGACTAGATTTTATATAAACAAAATTAAGTGTTATGGAATTCCTATTCTTTTCAATATTATTCATAATTTGTTATAATCCATACCATCAAATGCCTTTGCATAGTAAACAAAGTGCAAGTCCTATCCTTCCAAGATACTCTAGTTTCAACCAAGATCCATTGGTTATTAGCAATGCTATTCCTCTTCCCATAGCCTCTTGTGAGTAGAGCTTGGATTTCTGCAAATTTTCTGTTGCTGTTTCAACCAGATTTGAGTAATCTTATGCTAGATTTTGCTTGCATGTGATATTAATTATTTGGATCACCTATTTTTGGAGCGGAAACAAATATGGGTCTTTCATCATTCAATTAACTAGGCATGTATCTTCCAAATTTTGTGGCTTAGACTAGTGTGCATGAACTGGGTTGCATCTATTTATTAAAACAGACCATTATAGCAATTGGAAGCAGGAGTGGCATCCACTTCCTAAACAACATACTTCTGGAAGCTCTCAACTTTGAGAAATGATGATAGTTATAGAAAGGCTTTAGGTCTCTTGTTCATAGGGTCTCTATGAGTCATGCTCGACTCGATGGCATTCAACAACACAACACCACAATGGTGATGAAGGAGGAAGTGAAAGCTGTATTGAAGTCATTGGCAAAAAAATAATTAATTAATTTTCAGGACTTTATGGGGTACCAACTGACTTATTATAATTAACAGATGCAGACCTGGATGTGCTCACCAGTCTGTGACAGGAGATTTGAAGAACAGCTGTTTGGAGGATAATATTTCTCCATTTCAAGAAAGGTGACCCAACAGAATGTGGTATATCATTAATACTATATTAAAGCAAACTACTGCAGAAGATCGTTAAAAATTGGCTAAAACAGTATACAGATAGGGAACTGCCAGAAATTAAAACAGAATTTTTAAGAGACCTAGGCACCAGAGTCATCACTGCTAATATACTGGCTAAAAGTAAAGACAACTAGAAGGATGTCTATTTATGCTTTATTGAGTATGCAAAGACATTTGGCTGTGTGAGCCGTAACAAGCCATAACATTGATAAGAATGGGAATTCCAGAGTACTTAATTATGCTCATGCAAAACTGTTACCTAAACCAGTTACAAAATGGACAAAAGATATAGAAAGGCCTTTTTTAGAGGAAGACATTTGGATGGCCAAAACACATATGAAGAAATGCTCAAAAACACTGGTAATAAAAAACTAAATGGAATACTATCTCATCCCAGTAGCATCTGCAAAATTTAATAGGACAATATGAAATAAACTTTGGAGAGGAAATGAAGGTATTGGTAGTCTCATACACAGTTGAAAGGACTGTAAAATATACAACCACACTGGAAGGTGGTTTGGCATTTTGTCAAAAAGCTGAACATATAAATACCATATGACCTAGTTATTCCACTGCTAGAACTTAGACACAAGAGATTTGTATGCCGATATTCATATCAGCATTTTCCACAATAGCCAGAACATGGAAATAACCCAAATGGCCATCAAAAAGAGAATGTATTGAGAAATTGTGATATATTCACACAGTGGAATATTAAGCATCAGTCAGGAGGAATGATTTTAAAAAAATATATAACATGGGAGAGACTGTATAGCATTATGTTGAATGAGCTAACTCGGTCTCTTAAGGACTAATGTAAGACACGTACAAAAGTTCAAAGAGGGAATGGAGGTGCAGAGGATGGGTAAGGGTGGAGGGAGAGTTCTCAGAGTTGCACAGGTAAAGGGAGAGGGTGAAGAAATTAGGAAATATACAGTGGAAACCTGAAAAGTGACATAATGGTCAATATATGGATAGATGATGATTAATATTATAAAACATAATGCATGAGAAAGATTGTATGAACCACATTTTGAGGAATATGTGAAATACAATATTATAAATAAAATTCAATGTACACAAACTTTGTAGACAAACAGATATAAAATATAAATAATTAAAATCAGAAACAAAAAAGATGTATTGCATTGGAGAAGTCTGATGTCAAGGACCTCTTTAAGACTGTGACTGAATCAATGGACTCACAAATATCCGAGATGGTAAGGATGGCAAAGATAGGGCAAAATACAGACCTGTTATTCCAAGTAAAAAAAAAAAAAAAAGGACCTCTTTAAAGTAATAATGCCCCATGATATAATTTTAAAAACTAAGAAGCATCTAATTTAATCTGTAGTCTTTTAAACTATTTTTTAAGCATTTCAAACATGTAAAGTGACAATGGTTGACAGAAAAATAGTCAATGTTTTTGAGCTTTGGTATTGATAAAGAATATATAATATCATATGGAATTCCAAAACAGCAAATAAATATGTCTTGAGCATGGTTCAACCATATCGCTGGCTGGAGGCAAGAATAGTGAAGATTCATGGCACATTTTTGTGGTTTATTTTTAGGAGATTATTGTTGTTAGGTGCTATCAAGTCAAATGCAACTCAGCAAACCTATTAACAAAAGATCTGAGCCCTATTCTATCTTGTGCCATCCTCACACTTCCCGACACACAAGAGCCAATTGAAACAGTCACCACAACAGTCTACCTGGTCAAGAGTCTTCCTCTCCTTTGCCTCCACCCTTCCAAGTGGCATGCCTTCTTCCAAGTAATAGCCCCTGCTAGCAACATGCCCAAAGTATGTAAGGCAAAGCATCATCATTCTTGCCACGAAAGAGCAATCCAGCTGCATCTTCATGTAGACATATTTGTTTGTTATTTTGGAAGTTCACAGGATGTTTAGTGCTCTTCTCCAACACCACAGATCAAAGATATTAATTTTTCTTCTGTTATCCTAATTTCTTACATTAACAACTTATCTTGTGCCAATGATACAACCTTGCTTGGTGAAACTGAGAAGCACCTGAAACACTTGCTCCAGAAGGTAAAGAACTGCAGCCTTCAATATGGAATGAAGCTCTACATCAAGAAAACAAGAAAAAAAATCTCACCACTGGGCCAATTAACAGCATCAGTATAGATTTTGAGGAGATTGACATTGTTAACTGCTCTTGTTTGCTTCACTCCACTAGTAATATTTTTGGCATGACCAGCCAGGAAATTAAAAGATTAATTGTGTTGGGAAAATCTGTTGTGAAGGACCTTTCCAGAGTGCTGAAGAGCAAGAATGATGGTTTGGAGACTAAGTGCACTGGATCCAGACCATAGTCTTCGAAATTATTTGCTAGGCCACAAGAAGCTGGACAGTACTGAATATGCCATAGACTGCCAGGAGAACAAACATGTTCATCCTAGAGAGGGTAAAACTAGGTTGATCCTTGGAGAGAAGGATTCTGATGATCCTTATGACATACTTTGGTATGTTGCAAGGAGGTATCAGTCCTTGGAAAGGGACATAATATTTGTAAGGGTGGAAGAACAGCACAAATGGAAGGACAGCACAAGAGAGGTAGAATCTCAATGACACAGATCGATTCAGTGACTGAAGTAATGATGGTAGGAGAGTCAGAGTCACTAATGTTCTCTTAATTTTCCATAAGACATAAGTCTCTACCCTGATTTTTGTTCTAGTATATTGCCATACTTCCATATCACTGACTCTCTGTTCCATATCTTCTATTCTGCTTTTTTGTCTTGCAGCATTTTTGAAACTTCTGCCATTTGGTGATATTTGGGGCTGCTTTTTTACATTTTTTACACATTTCTGTTATTTCCAGTCCTGTATTGACTAATCGGGATGGGAGTGTCAGAGACAATGCTATTGGCACAGGACAGAGCAGAGTTTAGGGCTGTTATACATAGGGTCGCTATGAGTCGCAAGCGACTCGACGGTACATAACAACAACAACAACATATTGACTATACTTTACTGACATTTCATGATGTTTTAAGTTTTTGTACCTCTTCATTTATAATTTCAATTCTTTCTTCAATCTTTTGCAATTTCTTCAGTATTTGTTCATGTTCTTCCATGTCTATATATTTCTCCTAATTCCTTGTCTCTGGAGTATTCACTTTTTTTCTTATTTTTCTATCTTTTCTCTCTTTATTTTTAATATTCACTTTCTTTATGGCTTTCATTCTCTTTCTCCTCTCATTTGCTTCTCCTTCTGTAGCTGTTTATATAACACCATACAATATATTTCTTTTGGTATCCTGTCTCTGGGATATTCACTTTATTTATGGCTTTCAGTCTTTCTTTCAGCATTTGCACCTTTCCTCATAGCTATTCATGTGACTCTGCATCCAGATATTTCTTCTATCTCCCTTTCTTGGATATTTATTGGGTCTATGATATGTTCTGCTTTCTTAGGATAAAGCTTATTTTGTTTCTGCACAGTATTTGAAGCTACCTGCTGCTTTCTTTCCTTAGGTGAAGTGTTACTTTGTATGTGTTAGGTTAGGCAATTTTTATTTTGTCTGCATAGGTTGTTGACAATTCTTTACCTTTATGATGCTATTTATTATTTTTAGACGTAAAATGTTCTTGAGGAGGGAAATTTGCTATACCAAGGGTCCTTTCTGTTCCTGGGCAGTGAGAAAGCTTACCATTCCTAAAATCCTTCATCTTTTCTGTGCTTTTCAATGAATCTTTGTGGTAAACTCATCTGGATGATGTCATCTCTTCTAAAGTTTCCAACTGTCCTTGGTGGTCCACTGTGTGACAGGAAGCCAGTTTCTTGCTGACTCCTACACTTTCTCTATCTGGATTGAGGCAAGTGGGGTAAGAGGTAGGGGCAATACCCCTATGCAGGTGCTCTCTCAGATACTTCCTATAGCTTATTGGAACTTTATTCTGCCTGCTTCAGTTACGTCTAAAAGTTGGAATTGGCCTTGTTGTTGGTGGTGAGCAAAGCAGCCAGAGTTGAACATTCCTTGGCTGCACTCTCTCTGTCCTGTGTGAGGTCAAAGGGAGCAGGGCAAGTACCAGTGTGCAGCAGCCTTCTCAGGTCTCCAGCTTAGCTTCTACTAAGTTACCTTTGATCAGTGCCTTTTATCATTCTGGCTCATACACTCTCCATTGTACCTTGTCTATTTCTTCACTTCCTCACTATCGTCAACTAACCTCAGCTATTCTAATTTACCCCTTCCCTCTTCTTCCGCCCATTTTCTTCCCTCTTACTTCTTCCTTCGAATACATATCCTGTTCCTATTTTCTAATCACAACATTCATCTTATCCTTTCATCAATTCTTCCCAGGTTGGTCCTCCCTTGTCTTAATCCTTTCCAGTATTTTTTGAGTATACATTCTATAATTTTCCCCTCTTAATTCCCATCATTTTCCAGTTATCCTCTTATTTTCACAGTATCATCTTATGCAGTATGTGTCCCTTTATAACTTATTTCACTCGATGTACTGCCCTCCAGTCTCACACATTTTGTGTAATATTTTGCAAATTGATTGCTCCTTAGTGCTATATAGTATTCCATTATGTGACTGTATCACAATTTTTGTGAATTTTTTATTGTTGGTTCTGGTGCTGTTAGGTGTCATTGAATCCACTGTACCTCATAGAGACACTAAGAAACTTTGCTCTTTCCTTTGCCACTGTCACAATCTCAATATCAAAGCAGGACAAAAAGTGCAATGCTACTTTATGTAGTTTTAGTCTAGGTTGGAATGTGTTCTTAGTCTAGTTTGAAATTCAGGGTAATTTCTAATTAATTAGTGAAAGAATGTATGCAATTCCATGATTGGTCAAGGCTAAAGTTAGCACTAAATTATTTGTAAAGGTTTGAGTCATCTCCATGAGATTCTGAAAGACACAGGGTGTTAATTAAGAAAATAAATTCCTAAAGAAAATATTTTTATTTTCAATTATTTCATCTTACTGGGATCCACAGTTAACATCCTTGGCACCAGCAGTCTGGAAATCAGGAGACATATTGTATGGGGCAAGCTCACTCAGGGATCACTCCAAATTACTGAAGAGAAATGATGTCAGTCTCAAGACTGTGTGTCTGAGAGCTGGATGATGGATCAAGAAAACAGAAAAAAGAATTAACACTTTTGAGTTGTGGTGATGGTGAAGAGCACCAAGCACCAAATATCTCATGTGCTGCCAAAAGAACAAATATGTAGTTTGTTCAAGGATGTAGAGTGCTCCTTGGACACAAAGATGACAAAACTTCTCACGTATGTTGGGTATGTTGACAGGAGAGGCTACTCCTTTGAAAATGGGCATCTTTCTCTGCAAGGTGGAGCATCAACTAAGGAGTAGGAAATCTTCAACAAGTTGTATCAACACAGTTGCAGCAGCAATGTGTATCACAGATGGTAAGGATGGGACAGAATAGGACAAGGTTCAGGCCTGTTGTTAATGGCATTGCTATGGGTTACACTTGACTTAGGACCAGCTAAGAACAAAAATAAAGCATAGAAAGACTGGTAGGTAAGTGAAAGAAGCATTACACTTTATAAATTTAGATCTTTACTTGAAATTTTATTGCATATGTAATTTATACATTGGGTCTCCTTCCCCTCTAAAATACCTTATTTACTGGGTTAAATAATGAGAAAGTGGCATTTGATATTAGTAAATTCTGGCAAAAATTTATGCCTACGGCTCAATGTCTTAATAATTGTAAAAGAATTATTATAATAGACTCTGGTGACTTGTTTGTTGTATTTCATAGAGTCGTAACCAAATTATAGCTGACCCTCCAGGTGACTGCCAATGGCCTAGTGGTCAGGAAATTGTGTTGTTACTCCAATGGTGCACTTTCTTCAGAATTTCTAAGTGTCCCCAAGAAAAAAAAGATGCATAATCTTCTCTGGTGTGATTTATACCCACCAAGAATCAGCTGGAAGATCAGCTAACAGTTGGATCCATCCCAACAGCAGACAGTGAGAGTGAAGGACAGACACATTGTGATACTCTCCAGAGAAATAAAATTTTTATTTAGAACTTGATTGGTCATTTAGAAATTCTGGATATATAAGTAAAGTCTTTTCTAATTAAATGTTCAAAATAAAATGCTCAAAACATATACATAGTGATGAGACAGAACCATATCTAACCAGGACAATAGGAAACAAGCCAGAGAGAGTATCATAAATGTTACAGTAAATTAAAACATTCATTAAGCTTACAGACGCTCGAACCCTTATATCTCCTTTCCTAGACAACTTTCTTTTTTGTATGTTTGTTTACTTATGTATATTATTTCTTCTCTTTGTATTTAATAATCTCTGGCATGTCTATTCTTTTTTGTATTGCTTTCATCATGACATATCATATCATTGGTTTTATCAGAGGTAGATATTGGGAGAAATTTTCAGATTTTCTTTTGTCTCCTGCCTCTCTCCTAGAACCAAGAACAGTACCTGTGGCACATAAAATGCAAGTAAGCAATATTTAAAGGTGACTGAATGCCTGAATCAGTGATTATTGACTTGGAAAACTCTGGCGGCATAATGAGATCGGAGTTGTTGACCTAACGGTGATCAGTCTATGCTGATCTACCAGCAGCTCTAAGAGAGAAAGATGGGCAGTCTCCTTCTGTATCATTTACAGTTTCCAAAAAGCCACTGGGGTGTCAACACTCAGTTGATTCCAACTCAGTGATAGTGAGTGTAAGTTTTAGTGGTTTGGGGTTTTATTCTGAGGATGAGGCAGTCACACACTGTCTCAGTATTTCTATCTTCCTGAGTCCTGAGGCTTTGTTGACAGTTCAAAGAATCACTGACATTGTTTACATAAGTTTTTTAATAGGTTTGGAAAAAGTTGTTAAAATAACACTGTTCTTGAATACTCATGTCTTCTATCACTGTTCTGAAAAGTCTTACATAAATAACAAGGTAATCCTTTCTGGTGAAGGAAAGTAGGCCAATATTAGAGTCTCCTTGCTTTTACTCATACCTCAGGATTAGAAAGCGCACATTGAGATCAAAAAGGGAGCCATCAAATTTTCCAGAAAGGTATTTTTGCTTTCAGACTGCCAGCTTGCTGGAAAGACAGGTTACTAGTGACTTGCTCTGTTTTTTATTTAGGACTCTTTGAACTCAATGGTTTTGAGTAATCATGATAAAAAAATCCTTTTCCCTAGTACCAGTCAAATCATTCATGTTAAAAATATTTTTTTTTATAAATTTAATGACATTTTTATTCCCTCAACAATTCATAAGTTGGTTTCTAGAGAATTTCCCTGTTTCCTTGTTTTCCTACCATTCTTCAACATTGTATAATTTATTTCTGAAATTGAAAGTGACCCTGTCAGAAGTCAATGTTTTAAATTCAAATAATGATACCTGGTATGTTTAAGCAAGCACTGGTGTAAATAATTTTAAAATAGTTTTCAATTCTATGGACAATTGTCAAATATATATTTCTTTCACATTTTTCACAATTGTTATCTGACAGCTATGATTCACATACACCCTGTAAACAACAGAACAAAACACGAGCAGGACTTGATTGAGTCATCCTCGTGTCATTACTTGAATCTGTAGTTGCAGCTTCTGTATCAATAAACCATGTTAAAAATTTTCCCTGTTTTTTATAACCCTCTACTCTTTGAAAGATGATATCTTTCTTCAGAAAATGCTACCTCTTCATAAAATGTCTAAAGTACATGTGAAAAAGTTTCTTCAATTTTAGCTGCTAAGAAACATTTTCGTTTCATTATTCATTTGGAATTCGGTGGTACACATGGTACAAAGATATAATACTAGCACTTTGAATGCCTTCCATTTATCAATCTTGGTGAAAACCACTAGGAAGTGTATAGCCTTTTATCACCTTTTTGGTGTCTAATATATTTCACAAGTGAAAAATTATGCTTTTACCTTTTACACTTTTACACTTTGTGTCTCAACTCCAGAGCTCAGACATAAGAGGAAATTGAAACTTTTTCTAGTGGAGAATTTTTCTTCTTGGTTCATTATACCCAATAAATATACTTGATATGACAGAGAGCTGAGTGTAATGGGATCATATGTGAAGTTTATGAAGGGTTTTGTTAAATTAGTCTGATTTTTCTCACTAACACAGCAGATGTTTGCATACTATAGCAACTCTTCACACATTTTATTGTACCTGTTATTCTCATTTGTTTATTGATTTTATGTGTGGAAAAATGTATATGGTATGGAATTAATTTTCTGTCTTTATTTTCACACTTAAAATTTCTTTTATGATTATTATAAAAAGTTGTACTGCAATCCCACAGGCTAATCGTTCAAATCCATCAGCTCCTTTGTGGGAGAAGGTTGGGCATTCTCCTCACATGCAATTAAATTACTTCTGAAATCCTGCTGGTGGGTCAGTTAGGAGTCAGTTTTGACTCAACTGTACACAAAAACAATATAAAAGATGTTATAAAACATAAATATTACTTTCAGACAATTAAAACATTTTATAATATTGTCCTTTACATTAAAAATTAAATGAAAATATTCTATAGAGTGTTGAAACATACAACAGTGATTATGAAATTAACATAAATAGCTAAAGGGCATTTTTCAATTGAAAAATCTGTCTGGAATGAAATATTTAAAGATAATTAATATAGTATTTATATACAAATAAGTGACCATTTCTTTGCACACTGTAGATGGACAAATAAGGACTGGACTGACACTGCTCAGTGATATTCTTGCTGGTGCCATGGAGTGAACTTGACCTTATGGACAACAGATCTGAACTATGTCCCTTCCCATCTCCATGGTCTCTATGATCTCTATGCTCAAGTTGTGGCAGTCTCTGCTCAGTTCATCTCATTGAAAGTCTTCTTCTCTTTTTTCTGACCTCCTAGATTTTCAAGCAGGTTATTTCTCTCCAGGTACTGATTCCCTCAGAAAACATGTCTAAAGTATGTGAGATAGCGTTTCATCATCCTTGACTCTAAATTGATGTTCCTTCAGGATGTGTGTGTCTGTTCTTTTGGCAGTTGTTGCAATATTCAGTATTCTTGGCTAACTCCACAATTCAAAGCCAATGTTCTTCTTCGGATAGCTTTATTGTCCAACTTTCAGATGTATATAAAGCCATTGATAACACTATGGCTTAGAGGAGGCATACTTTAAACTGTCATTTTTACTTTTTTGAATTTTAAAGTTGTCCTTAACAGCAGATTTCATGAATGCAACACAACTTTTAAACTTGAATGCTGTTTCCTTGCTCAGTGATTGTGAATTCAAGTAAAATAAAAGATTTTAAATCTTTTCTCCACCTATTATTAAATAATGATATTTCCCATTGGTCTGGTGGTAAAGATTTTTGTTTTATTTAATGTTGTTTTATAAGCAATATTGAAGGTATTAGTCTTCAATCTTGAAACGTAAGTGCATTATGTCTTCTCAATTTTCTGCAAGTAAGGTTGTGTTATCTGCAAAATAATTCCTGCTGTTTAAAAACGTTAAGTGTCATATAGGCAAATTATTTTAAATATATTAAGAATATTATTATTAAATTAGTGGTATGGTAAGTAGACAGTTCTGCTGCTACATGCTTTCTGCCAGTCAAAATCATTCAGCAAATCATTGAGTGAAAAAGTGCAATCTATCACCTTGCAAATGTAATGGAAGGTCATATTTTTTCCCATATTTTGTTCAATGTCTTCTAAAGCCATGTTTTGGTATGACTTTTAGATAGATAGATAGATAGAGATAGATACACTGGTTGTTCTTATTGTGTATGAAGGAGTTGGAATCGACCCATATTTGACTCTCCACCCTTCAGTGGGCTTTCAGAGGTAGTTAATTGCAGGGGAGAAGATTACCTATCCTTTTCCTGCAGAGCAGCTGGTGGATTCGAACCATGTGCCTTTGGGATTTGAGGACCGCTTCAAAATTCTAGGCTAACACACACACACACACACACACACACACACACACACACACACACACTCTACATAAGAAAATATATATACATATAGTGAGTTGGTTCTGACTCTCTGGCACACAACAACAACTCCTGAATACATGTTTTAATTTATGAGACACTGATGAATTACTCAATAATTTGCCACTAATCAGCTCTAGAGGGAGTTCTGGTGGGCTAGTGGCAAGAAGTTGTAGTGCTATCCTACAGGCATGCAGCTCAAGGCAATGCTCTTTCATGGGAGAAAAATGGACAATTTCCTCCTATGTGTATCGCGATGGGAAAGTCTGCTGTTAGAGACCTCTCTAAAGTACTCAAAAGCAACAGTGTCCTTCTGGAGACTAAGGTGTGCCTGATACAGGCCATGTTTTTTGCAATCACTTGTTATGCATCAGAGAATTGGACAATGACTAGGGAAGACAGAAGGAGAATTGACGTCTTTGAGTTGTGGCACTGGAGAAAAGTATTGAATGTACCCTGGACTGCCAAGAAAACAAATAGATTCATCCTGGAGAGGGTTAAACCAGGCTACTCCTTGGAGGCAAGGATTCTGGGGCTTTGTCTGACATACTTTGGACATGTTGTAAGGAGATACAGGTCTTTAGAGAGGGACATCATGCTGGGTAGAGTAGAGGGACAGCGCAGGAGGGGAAGACCCTCTGATGAGGTGGATTGAGACAGTGACTGGGGTAATTGGAATGGGTTTGTCAGAGGCAATGCGATTGGCACAGGATAGAGCAGGGGTTTAGGGCTGTTGTACATAGGGTTGCTATGAGTTGCAAACGACTCGACGGCAACCTCCTATGTGATAAACGGACTCTGAAAACCCCCAGAAGGTCAACTATGGGTGTGTTCCGACTCTATGGTATGCAGCAACACAGAAATCAGCTCTAGTGGTATATCTCAAATTGTGTTTCACTATTAAGAAAAATATGAGCAATTCAAACCAGGCAGATGCTCCATGGAGAGAAAGATAGAATGTGTACAGTCTCCTTTCAATAAATTTACCACTTTGGAAAAGAGGTCAGTAAAAGTCAGAACACACTCAATCACAGTACATATGAATTTATATGCACACAAACACACTCTCCATGAGAGAGGATGGGAGATATCTATCTATCTATCTATCTATCTATCATCTATCTATCTATCATGGCTCTGTCAGTTTCTCTCTATATACATATCAACTCTGGTGGCCTAGTAGCAAGAAGCTGTGCTGCAATCCTGATGGCACGCAGTTTGTATCCACCAGTTGCTCCAAGGGAGAAGGATGGACAATTCTCTTTCATGTGATTAACTATCTCTGAAAACTCTGAAAACCTCTCTGGGCCAATTCCAACTCTACGGTTCTCAACAACAACACATATCTATCATCTGTCTGTCTATCTATCTGTCTGTCTATCTATCTATCTATCTATCTATCTATCTATCTATCTATCTATCTATCTATTTATCTCTCAAAAGCATCAATTCTTTTTCTCATCCTTATTCATTGTCCAGATCATGGATGTATAACTAGTAATCGGAAAGACCATGGCCTGAATCAGACATACCTTATTCCTCAAACTGACATCACTACACCTCAATAATTTGGAAAGGTCCCTAACTGCAGAGTTTCCCAGGGCAATGTGCCTCCTTATGTTCTGACCCCTAGGACCAAGAGTGTTAATTGTGGATCAAAGCAAGATGAAGCTGTTGACAGTTTCAATCTCCTCTCCGTCCATCATGACACTGCCCACTGCCTATTGATCCAGTGATAAGAATCTTTGTTTCCTTAATATTGAGATGAAATCAATACTGAAGGCTTCATTTCTTGATCTTCTGTAACAAGTGATCAAGGCCTCTCCACTTTTAGCAAATAGGTTTGTGTCATATGCTACTGATAAGTCTCCCTCTAATCCTGATGTAAAATGTCTTTTCACTGACTCCAGCTTCTAGGATAATTTGCTTAACATATAGATTGAACAGATATGGAGATAGAATACATCCCTGAATACATTCTTTTCCCAGTTCCAAACCATGTAGTGCTCCCTTGCACCATTTGCACAACAGCCTTCTGATCCAGGCATAGGTTCCTAATAAGCACAATCAAGTGCTCTGGATGCCTTTGAGCTATGGTGTAGGAGAAGAGCACTGAACTTCCTATGGATGGCCAAGAGAATGAAGAGACCTGTCTTGGAGAGAGTGCAGTCAGAAAGCTCTTTTAAAGCAAGAATTGTGAGGCTTTGCCTCACATACTTTGGACATATTACTAAGAGGTGCAATTCTTTGGAGAGAGACATAATGTTGGGAAAGGTGGAGGACTGGTGAAGGAGGGGAAGACCTTCAACTAGGTGGATTGACACAATGACTGCAGAATGGGTGCTTGTGTGTCAGGAACTGTGAGGATGGTGCAGGACAGGACTGGGTTCAGATCTTTTGTTTATAGCATCAATATAAATCTTACTCGACCACCCCTAACAACAATCTCTATCTCTCTAGCTATCTCTCAGTCTCTCTCTCTCTATCTCTCTTTCTCTATCTATCTATCTATCTATCTATCTATCTATCTATCTATCTATCTATCTCTATATCTCGTTCTATTTAATAATATGTTTTCCAATATAGACAGAATGCTAAATCAGAGGACATGATTTAATGAATAAGATTTTAAGTGACTAAGTAAGCCAACATAATTATCAAAGCCACATATATGCATACAGTAATATTATTCTGTGTTTCTAAATCTCTCTGTGTGTCTGGGTATTTAACATAACATATATGGCTGTAAAGTTAGCAGATGACGTTTAAATCTCCCAGAGGTTTCAAAAGAAATAGATATGTAGAAAACTGTAAATATTTACAGCTTTGAAAACTGAAGGAGCATTCAAAGAGACAGACTGGATGGCAATGTTTTAGACTAGTACTTAAGTATTCCCACTTCCATTTAATAAGTTTGTATATCATAGTAATCGAAAGAAAAGAGTGACCAACCTCACAAGATTTGCAAGACTCTAAAATCTTTATAGAAGTACATTGTTGTATCTTTCTATCAGCGAGCAGGTAGTGAGTTTGAACTGACAATCTTTCGGTTAGTATTCAAGTATTTTAACCATGGTATTGCCAAAGTATAAACTCATACACACACACACACACACACACACACGCGCGCGCGCGCGCGCGCGCGCGCGCGCAAGCGTGCAAGCTAGCTACCTAGCTAGCATAATTTGTTTTCTAGTAAGTTTGGCTTCATTATTCAAAATACTGTGCATAAAATTGCAGAACTCATTTTCTTTTGCATCATTTGATATATTATTTTGTTTCTTGGACTGATTCTAACATCTAAAAAATGAAAGTTACAAATCACATAAAGACACCCTTCATCAAAATGTCACATCTACAGATTCCAGTGAATGATGATGCTGGGAAAGCAAACCAGGATTGCTCTTGAATTCAAAACTGCCAGTACTTTCAGTCCTAATACTCTCTATTTGGAATTTATTTCTTTATTTATTGTTAACATTGGAGTCTGTGTAATTCTTTTCATTACACATACTAATATATAATATGGCAATATGGCCCTGCTTGTGTGTTATTGTATTAATAAATTACATGTCACCTTATATCACATAATATGAACTCATACCCTTATTCCATTACCATATCATTGCATTCTCACTCACGAGGGGAGAATAGCATAGCATGACTTATAGGAAATAATTACCTATGTCGGGGGAAAAAATGATAACAGAGAAACTGTATAGGTAGCTGAATTCCTCATGTACTTAAAATCAAAGGAAAAAAATTACAAGAATTATGTATAAGCAAACAAGAGAGGATACTTTTTGGTCATATTTTAGACTGTAAGTGATTGGATGCTATTAAGAAAAGCACTGTTAGCGTTTACTTCTTCTCTACTCTATGTATATTCTTCTTATCTATGTATTTTATGACTGTATAGTCTCTACCTCTTGGATATTTAGTTTTGTTTAACTGTCCATATCCTCATTTATTAACCTCATTTATGATCCTCATTTATCAATATTTAACCATTAATGATTTGGTTAAGAAAAGCAAAATTAGCTGGACAGTCAGCTATGAGTCGGCTCCAACTAGCCAGTACACGAGAACAATCTGTCAGATTTTGAAGTGTGGTGTAAGTTGTTGCTGTGATGTTGGAATCTATGGTATCAATATTTGAAACATAAGATCTATATTGAAGTACAGTACTGTTAATGAAAAGGTTATTGCTATTTTTGTTGTTGTTAAGTGCCACCGAGTTGTAGATGAGTCATAGTGACTCTATTAACGAAAGTCTTGAACCTGAAAAATTTTCATCCTTTTTTCAAGTTCATAGACTATCTGGAGGCAAGCTATTTCAGAATGGGATGCCACTCTTGCTTCCAAAAGGTGGTATTTATATTTATATATCGGAAGACCTGTTGATATGATAATTACTCATATTTACATAATAACTCAAAAAGAGACAAAGAATTGAGAATTTCTGCCACCTTCCGCAGTCTGAAATTGATCAAGTATGAAAATAAAATGTATTAATAATAGTTTACATTATTATTATAAAATGTGAATAATTAATGGTAATTTAAATGCTAACTTTGGAAACAGAATTAGTAGTAGAAAAAACAACACAGATCGCATGATAAAATTATGTAATGTTATTGCTATGTACCATAGAGTCAGAACTGACCATAGCTGACTTTCCGTCATGTTTTCAGAAGCAGTTAATCGCATGAGAGAATATTATCTATCCTTCTCCCGCAGAGCAGTTGGGGGCCTCAAACTGTGTGTGTGTATGTGTGTGTGTGTGTGTGTGTGTGTGTGTGTGTAGACATAGACATACACATACATATAGACACAGACATAGTAAAACCTATAGTTGGACTAAGAGGCAGTTGTCAGAACAGAGCAGGGTAACACTGCATGGCTCAAAATAGGGAAGGGTGTACGCCAGGGATGTGTCCTGTCTCCATACCTTTTCAACCTGTATGCAGAACAGATCATCTGGGAGGCTGGGCTCTATGAGGAGAAGCGTGGCATCAGAATTGGTGGAATATCTATTAACAATCTGTGTTATGCAGATGACACAACCCTGCTTGCTGAAACTG
>NW_006399923.1:1821843-1831535 GCF_000299155.1 Elephantulus edwardii | reverse complement strand
GGTTTAGGGCTGTAGTATATAGGGTCGCTATGAGTCGCAAACCACTCGATGGCACATAACAACAACAACATATATATACCTTATAGTGCAGAATATATGAGAATTAATTTTAATAAATATTTAGATGATTGTTAAACACAATAGCATAAGGTTGAACCAAACTGTAAAACAGATAATTATAAATTATTCTCATGGCACTTCAAGTTGAAACTGAATTTAAGTTCACATTGTCAAAACAAAATCTTTAGTCTATCCTCAACAAATTTAGGGACCATCACAAGAATAGATTTGGTACACTGAGCACTAATTATCAAAGATCAGACAAATTGTGGGATGTTTTCTCGACATCCTACACAAAAAAAGAAAAGGTCATTAAAAAACAGGAAAGAAATAAAGTAACATGAACCTCAGAGAAAATCCTGAAGCTTACTCTGTAACATACAGAACCAAACATAAAAGGAATATATTATTAAAAGAGAATAACAAAAGATTACAAACGATTCTAACTAAGACAAATTGCTATAACGAAATCGGCTAAGTCCTGAAATTAGAAGATCAAATGGGAAGGACATTCCCAGTGTTCCTCAATGAGAAAGAACTGAAGAACTAATTAAAGGCTTGACCTAGAATGCTAATTGATGTATTCTTTTGAGAGAAAAAAATAGGCAGAAAGCATTAAAAGAATATTCAAAGAATACACAGAGTTACTGTTCCAAAAAGAACTGGTCAGTGATCAGCCAACGATGTCAGTATGGAGAATAAGACACCCTTGATCCAATCTGTAGTCTTTAAAAATGCTTTCTATGCAGCAGAGAGCTGGAGAAGATTGTTGAATATACCATTGATGGCCAGGAGAACAAATATGTTTGTCCTAGAGATGGTGAAGTCAGGCTGTTCTTTGGAGAGAAGGATTCTGAGGCTCTATCTGACATACTTTGGACATGTTGCAAGGAAGGATCAGTTCTTGGAAAGGGTCATCATGCTTGAAAATGTGGAGGGATGGAGAAAGAAAGGGAATTCCTCCATGAGATGAATTGGTTCAGTGACTGGGGTAATGAGGCTAGGGTGTCAGAGATGGTAAAGTTGGCACAGGATAGAGCAGGTTTTAGGGCTGCTGTACATAGGGTCACTATGAATCACAAGTATCTTGACAGCACATGTCAACAACATATTTGAGATGCTAAGAATGGCACAAAATAGAATCCTTTTCAGATCCATTGTTCGTAGTGTAACTATTAGTATCCATTGACTCGACGACACCTGAGAATAACATGAACAACAGATCTGAACCTTGCTCTGTCTAAGCCACTCTCACCATCTCTGATGTGCTTAATGCCACTGTAACCATGTCAGTCCAACTTGTTGAGGATCTTTTTCTCTTTCTCTCATCTCTCATCTTTCTTGAATACTATATTTTTCCAAGGACTGATAAATCCTGAAAATATACCCAAAGATTATGAAATAAAATATCACCATCCATGCCTTGAAAGAGCACCTTAATTGTATTTCCTCCAAGATTTTGTGATTCTTTTGGCAGTCTGTGTACTAGTCAGTAATATTCTGCAACATCATAATTTAAAGACATTTATTCTTTTTCTGTAATCCTTATTTATTGACCAATTGTGGTCTACTAGTTAAAAAAAAAAAATAATTGCAGTACACACCCAAATTGATGCAATTAGAATCCACCAACCTCTGCATAAAAAGATGGACTGTCTCTTGTGAAATTTACAGCCTCTAAAAACCCACTGGAGGGCCAACAATGAGTCAGTTCAGGCTCAATGGCTCACAACAATTTTTTTTTTCCTTTTAGTTATCTAACTCCAGTTCTTTGGGCATCTGCTGTAATACTCTGCTTTCTCAAGTTACCCTTAGGGTATTTTGTTCAGCTACTTCAGCCTTCCTTCCTTTATGTTTGAACTCTGTTTATTTTGGTAATTCCACTGCAAACCCAATGAAAGATTGTTCAAATCCATCAGATGTTCCATGGAAGAATAGCAGACAATCTCCTTTTTGTATAGTCTCTAAAAAGCCACTGGAAGGTGAGCTGAGAATTGGTTCAGACTCAGTGGCACTAACAACAATACACAATAGTGCAAGTTTCAGAGTCTCTTCTGCCATCCATTTTGGTCTTTCCTTCTTCACCTATCGTTGTAATTACCTTGCTTTCTTCATGGTTTATGCCCTTGATGTCATTCCATAATTTCTCTGGTCTTTGTTCCTTAATGTTCAGTGCAACAAATCTATTTCTAATTTCCCCCCCGCCCTGGAGTTTTTTTTTTATATTTTCTTCAACTACTTCAATTTGAACTTGCACATGGGTAATTGATGATCTGTTCCATAGTCAGCCCCTGATTTTTTTGATTGTTGATATTAAGCTTCTCCATGAACTCTTTACACAAATGTAATTAACCTGATTCTTGTTTATTTCACCAGATGAGTTCCATGGTTATAGTCACCATTTACTTATAAAATATATTTTTGCAAAGAGTAAATTACAGACTTCATAAAAGTTTATCACTTGATCTCCAGCCTCAGTTTTGTCACCAAGTCTGCATTTTCCACTCTGGTGGCCATGTGGCAAGAAGCTGTGTTGCAATCCTGCAGGCACATGGTTTCTCTGAAGGAGAAGGATGGGAAATCCCCTCCAGTGGGATTAACTGCCTCTGAAAACCTGCTGGTGAGTCAGTTCTTTGTCCATTATGACTCTATGATAAACAATAACAGATTCTCACCATAGTCCAACAGTAAATTTCATTATATAGAGAGAAAGGATTAACTGCCAATGGTTTAATAGTGAATGATTTAGCAATCAAAACTCTTGGTATTAGTAGTCAGGCAACCAAGAGACATATTGCATATTCATTGATAGACTTTCCTCTTGCACTCTGCTTTCAAACAAGATCCATCAGACACTGGTAGTAATGTCTCTAGTGCAACAACCTCTTCAAAACCCCGCTTGTATTTCTGGTAGTTTTCTGTCAATGTGTCATTCCTGTCCTTTCTGGTTAATCTTCAGCAAGATTTTGCTTGTGTTTAATATTAGTCCTACTGTTTTATAAATTCCAATTTCTGTAGAATTACCTTTTTTTTTAATGGGGATAAATATAGAACTCTTTCAGTTAGTCAAATGAGTGGTTGTCCTAAAAATTTCTTGGCAAAAGCTAGTTAGCACTTCCAAGGTTACATCTGTTTGTTGAAATATGTACATTGTTATTCCATCAATTCTTGGGACCTTTTTTTCTTAGAAATTCTTTCAGAGTAGTTTTAACTTTCTCCTTTGTCACTATTGCCTGTGTGAATGTGTGAGTGTATGTGTTAGATGTTTTTAATGGGACCCTGATCTGCAATGAAACAAAAGATATCATAAAATATTATTCTAAAGAGCTTTTTGATCACTTTCTTGAAGCTCAGATTATGTAGATATTGTACTTATAAGCTACCAATTTTAAAAAAGTACTGGTTTATTTACAAACTTTTATACATTGTTTTTCACACTGGATCTCTCCAATTTGGTTCACCCACCCTTCCCTTGACCCATCAAAGAGGGACATCATGTTTGACAGATTAGAGGGGTGGCACAGGAAAGAAAGAACCTCGATGAGATGGATCAATTGTGTGATGGAGTGGTGGTAATGAGTTCATTTGAGATGGCAAGGTTGGCACAGGATAGAACGGCATTTAGGGCTCTTGTACACAGGGTCACTATGAGCCTCAAGGACTCGATGGCACATAGCAACAACAACATCATGATTAGCCTCACTCTCCCTCAACCCCCTAACCTCACCTTTCTGATATCCCTCTCCCCCTCCCTTGGATCCTCCTTTAATGATAATGGTATGTAATATTTGTTCTTCAGGGTCTGAGTTAGATCATTTAGCATATCGTTTCAAGTCCCTCCAAAGATAATAGTAATGTATTACTCCAAAATCACGGCTCCAGTGTGCTGCATAGTATTCTATCATGTGAATGCACCATAATTTCTCAATCTGTTCTATTGTGGTTGGACATATGGACTATTTCCATGCTGTTGTACATAGGGTCGTTATGAGTGGCAAACGACTCGACGGTACACAACAGCAACAACAACTTGTGATTGTGAATAATATCAGCTACAATATCCCTAGTACCACGACACCTTCTAAACCCAGCCTGGACTTCTGGTAGTTCTCTGCTGATGTGCTGTTCCAGTCGTTTTTGGATGACCTTCAGTAAAATCTTGCTTGCATGTGAAATCAGTGAGATTGTGCTATAGTTTCCACACTCCGTTGGGTCACCCTTCTTTGGAATGGGAACAAATATAGATCTCTTCCAGTCAGTTGGCCAAGTGGTTGTTCTCCAGATTTCTTGGCAAAACTTGGTGAGCATGTCTAGGGCAGCATCTGTTAGCTGAAATATGTCATTTGGTATACCATCTATTCCTGGAGCCTTATTTTTTGCCATTTCCTTCAAAGCAGCCTGAACTTCTTCTTTCATCACCATAGGCTCTTGCTCATATGTTGTTTCATGAAATTCTTCTGTGTCTGCCAATTCCTTTCAATACAGTGATTCAGTATACTCTTTCCATCTTCTTTTAATACTTCCTGGATCATTTAACATTCTGCCGAAAGCATCCTTGATTATAGCAACTCAAGGTTTGAATTTGTTCTTCAGTTCCTTGAGCTTAAGATATGGTGAGTGAGTTTGGCCCTTTTGATTTTCTGCCTCCAAATTAGAATAGATATAGAAATATTGAAGTTATCGATTATTTCATCTTATTGGGTCTACAATCAACACTTGTGGTACCTGCTGTCAGGAAAATTAGAGATGCACTGACCTGGGAAAAGCTGTAGTCTGGGACCTCTACAAATTACTGAGGCAGTGATGTCAATTTGAAAAATCAGGTTTGTCTTTTTAAGGACTTGGTCTTTCCCATATTTCGTTATGCATCTGAAATCTGGACAATGGATAAGGGTGACAGAGAAGATTTAATGCCATTTATTTGTGGTATTGGAGAAGATTGCTGAATCTTACGTGGACTGCCAAAAGAACAAACAATATCTCTTAAAGAAAGTGCACCCAGAACTGTTCCTTAGAGGTAAAGATGATAAAGCTTTGTCTCACTTACTTTGGGCATGTTGCTAGGAGAGGAATATTCTCAACAAGATAGATTGACGCGGTGACTGCTACAGTAGGTTCTAGTGTATCAAGAGTGTGAGGATAGCATCAGATATTGTTCACAAGGCAGCTCCAAGTTGTACTCAAATCAAGGGCACCTAACAACAACAATAATAACAACTCTACTGATTATTTCAAAGGTAATGAGTTTCAGAAGTAAATATTTCTTAAATGGCTTTACAATATGATTATCTTACTGATTCTTATTCCATTTGATTTATTTCATTTTAGATTCTCTAAATATATTCATGTTTTATTAAATTTCTAAGATCTTGATCTGTAATTCTATTTTACAGAAAAGAATGCAAAATTTGTATTCAATTAATTATGTCAACTTAATTTCAATAAGCCTTTACTTAGCTCAAGGAGCTGGACTGTGTCTGAAGTCTTTTTCTAACAAATGAGCAATTTAGTGACATGTACTTGTTTGCTCCATTTCCCCCTGCTGTTTCTTTTCAATAAAGTGAAATGTCCTCAGCCACTTACAGTTAAATAATTTAATCTTAAAGTAGTCAGTAGTAATCAATTATGAGAAATTAAGACTGACAAGAAATAAATCAAGAAATTCGTGTATGGGCAAAACTGTAAAGAAAGAAGGCTTAAGTAAAAAAAGACCTGTTTCATAATCAATGACTTTTTTATTGATCAATGTCATTAAATTACATAAAAATGTATTTACCTCATAGTGTATGAATACACATATGTACATTGTTTTTCTTTCCAATCTCAAAGACATTTCTGGATTGAAAATTTAATTGAGCTTGAAACTTGAAAGTCAATTAGATATAATGTTTCTGTAGTTGTTGTTGTTATGTGCCATTGAGCCACTTAGGACTCATAGCAACCCTATGTAAAACAGCCCTAAACTCTGCTCTATCCAGTGTCAACTTTACTGTCTCTGACACACCTACTCTCATTACCCCAGTCACTGAATCAATCCATCTCATCGATACTCTTCCTCTCCTTCTCTGTCCCTATGCCCCACCAAATATGATGCCCCTCTCCAAGGTCTGGTCCCTTTTTGCAACATGCCCAAAATATGTCAGATGAGACCTCAGAATCATTGCCTCCAAGGGGCAGCATGGTTTCACCCTCTTCAAAAATGAAAGTATTTATTTTCCTGGAAGTCCATAGTATATATTCAACAGTCTTCTCCAGCACCACAGCTCAAAGGCATCAATTCTCTTTCTATCATCCCTAGTCATTGTCCAACTTTCTGATGCATCGGAAGGAATTGCAAAGACTCTGGCCTGGATCAGGTAGGCATGCCTTAGTCTCCATGCAGACATTGTCTCTGTTCAGTATTCTGGAGAGGTCTCTGATAGAAGACTCTCCCAACGCAGATTGTCTTTTGATTTCCTAGCTTCTAGTATCAAGAGTGTTGATAAAATATAAAATAATATAAAGTATATCTGTCATTTAAGAAATATTTACTTCTGAGATGTATTACCTTTGAAATAAAATATAAAATATATCTGTCATATAAAATATATCTGTTTACTACTACTAGATTAATCCATTTTTTTCTGTACTGCATTTTTTCTTTTTTTTTTGATGCAATTCGTTTTTATTTATATAACCATATCTGTCTAGAAACTAAGGTATGCCTGATTTAGGCCATGGTCTTCACAATTGTTTGCTTTTCACCAGAAAGCTGAACAATGATTAAGGATAACAGAAGAAGAATCAAAGTTTTTTACTTGTGGTGTTAGATAAGAGTATTGAACATGCCATGGGCCACCAAGAGAACAAGCAGGTCTGTCTTAGAGAAGGTAGAACCAAGGTGCTCTTATACTTCTCTTATCTGTCTCTCTTATCATCATGGTCCCACAGCTAGTGATGATTTGCAAGATCATGTGTCTGCAGTTAATGTAGCTGGAGACCGGAGGAGACTATTGTAATGGCTGGGAAAGCCAACTTTTAAGCTAACTCTGTGGAATCATTGTACAATTCAATGTAGTTAAATCTTGTGTACCACTAAAATTAAGGATGAAGCAAAACTGGAGATTTAGAAGATTGATTTCTTATAGGATGTATTTGATCTGGTATTTATTGTGAAGATTGATCTTGCACAGTGTGTGTACTGGTAACATGGCTTTATACAATGGTGACATTACCTTGAGATTGTAGAATGTAATTACATACATCATGGGTGTGATATGAAACCATAACTCTAAATAACTGGAAAACACTTAGCTCCTGAAGTTTTAAAAAAAAAACAGTAATGGCATTATAGAATGAATGTATTGACTATGATTTAACAAAAGGTTCTGATGATGGTATTGAGGAGGAAGACTAAGGAGCTTTGTAGATATCTCAGAAGTTTTAACATGTTGTTAAGTCAGAATCAAATTGTAACTGACTCTCCAGTGTGTTTGAAAAGGCTGTAAATTGCAAGGGAAGATAATACTCATCTTTATTTAATGCAGCAGCTGGTGTATGAAAATGAGCTTCCCAATTAAATCAAGCTTGGAAGCAGGAATGTCATCTCCTTCCGTAATAGCTTGCCTCCAGAAACTCTAAGAACCTGGAGAAATGACGAAAATTCTACAGGTGTCCGGTTCTTTCGTTCATAGGGTTGCTATGAGTCGTCCATGACTACATGGCATTTAACAACAACAACAACAGCAACAACATAGAGATCAGTTGGCCTAGTAGACAGAAAGTCATGCTCCCAAGCCAAACGTGGGTGATTCTAATCTGCAGCTCTCAGGCATGCATTTAATTGTTTTTGGTGAAACATTCTCCTAAGTAGTGTAGCCATGGTCTGTTCAATTGCTGTACAGAGGTAACTTGTGGTTGCTGTGAAACTAAACATTGTAATACCTTTGAGTCAAATGTGATAATGCTTACCCATGGTGGACTGTGTTTGGTGGAGCTCCCTGGTTAAACCAAGCTTGGAATCAGGAGTGGCATCCACTTCCATAATAGCTTACTTCCAGAAACCATATGAACCTTGAGAAAGGACGAAAATTACATAGGTGTCCAGGTCTTTCGTTCATAGGGTCACTATGAGTCACCTACAACTAGATGGCACTTAACAACGACAACACACAACAGCCTTAGAGTTGACAGTACAATAACTTATTCACTAGACCACCAGAGTGTCTTATATTTTGAGTAACTCATTACCTGTGGCTATTCAAAGGTAATTGACATTAAATTGGATATTAGTTAAAATAAGTTGGAAGACTAAAGAGTACCTGACTCAAGCCATAGTCTGTCGATCGCTTGCTATGCATATGATAGCCAAACAATGAAGAAGGATGGCAAAAGAATTGATGTCTTTCAGCTGTGGTGTTGGAGATCAACACTGGATATCCCATGGATTGCCAAAAGAACAAACAGATATGTCTTGGACAAAGTGCAATCAGAATTATCCTTGGAGGCAAATATGATAAAATTTCATCTCTGAAACTTTGGATATATTGCCTCAAAACAAGTGTCTTCAGGATTGCAATGCAGCTTCTCTCCACTAGACCACCAGAGCTCATCTGGATATGTTGCTAGGAGAGACTAATGCTTGGAGAGGGACATCATGCTTAAAAAGGTGGAAGGTGAGAGAAAGTCTAGAAGACCCTCAATGAGATGGATTGGCATAGTGAGTGCAGCAATAGGTTCAAGTTTACCCAAGATGACAAGTATGGTACACTAAAACACGGTTCACGTCTGTTGTTTATATGGTCCCTTTAAATTGTATTCAATTAAACAGAACTTAACAACAGTAACAATTATATTTTAGTAATTGTGGGGGTGGCCTTGTGGTAACTGTCTGCCCTGCAATTCTGAAGGCCACCAGCTGCTCAAAGGGAAAAAGACAAGCAATTTCCTTCCATGTAGTTTCAGTCTCTGAAAAATCACTCTGAGTTGGTTTTGCCTGGAGGGTACAAACTAACAGCAATAAGTTGTTTATAGTTTTCATATTTTTGAAAAAATGAAAATATATATAAAATTTATGCAATGATTGTTTTCAACTCAGAAATCACTCACACAATCTACAAATAAATGAATTGCATTTCATACAACTGCACCTCATTAAGTTTGTCTTTTCCTTCATCTCATTATTATTGTTTTGTTTTTCTCCTTTATCTTTAAGTACTGGTGATATTGTCTGTGGACAGCTGGGGTTGTTTCTGCCTGGAGGGCTAAAATTCTCTATGAATAAATCCATTAATCTCTAAAGAGTAGAAAAATGGACAATCTTCTTCCATTCAGTTTTATAGCCTTAGAGACCTAATGGAGGGTCAGCCATGAGTAATTATCAACTGGACAACATGAGGGGGGAAAAGAAACTGGATTTAGATTATGTGACATCACAAAAATTGTGATTGTCAAGTCCATGTTTAAGAATAACTTAGAAAAGTAAGGAGAGTAATGAGGGTAATGAGGAAGATGAAAGTAGAATAAAGCTTTATATGAAGAAAAGAAAACCTGGATTCATAGTTTGTATTGTGTATGATTCTCTAAGTTGTTGCTGTTATGTGCTGTCAAGTTTCCTGTGACCTGTAACGACCCTATGTACAGCAACTTTGAAG
>NW_006399923.1:1804001-1818483 GCF_000299155.1 Elephantulus edwardii | reverse complement strand
ATACTTAGTTTTAGAACAATATCTTATAGACAAGCATTACTGAACAGGAACAGATGAAAAACACTTTGTTTTCAGAAATTACCAATACAATCACTATCCTCTTACACTGCCGCCCCTGCCAGGTACTTGACCTTGTCTCTTCTCTTTCCCTGCTACATCAGCATTCCTAGCACTCCTGCCTACCCAGTCCAGCACCTCCTTCCCCAGGCACCCCTGGCTTAAGCTACAAGTCATCTCTGTGCACTATGCACTGGTGATGGTCTCTCACGCTGATGCCTGCCTTGCATTTAGGAACACATAAGTCCAAATCTCATATACCATATTCAGGGAAAGATTTGTGCCAGAGGCAGTATTTAGGAAAAGTCCCAGTACCTAAGCTTGAACTGGATGACTGTTTTTTTGTGATTTAGTGTCTCTGTTCTTCCTATTGTACCAAGCTGCTGTCACAATGCTATAATTTCCAAGGTGAGGATAGGTCTCTTCTAGATCTGGCTTGGTGGTTTTATTTGCCCCGAGAACCCAATTCAGGCTTGGTACTGAATGTCCTGCTTAAAAATTCAGATCACTTACACAGCTGACAGAATTCTAGGAGAATGGGTGTTACTTGATCAAGAAGGTCCTATTTTATGCAGTCTCAGATCCTATTTTATGTAAATCTCTGGGGTACTTGATGCTGAGTTAGGAGGGGCAGAGGTGAAATCCTAGACCCCAGCTGTGTGTGGAGCCTGGATACATTTTCTTAGTTTATTGTTCAATTTTAGAAATACTATTTTTTTTTCTTAAAATGTTATCTTTCCCATTTTAGGGGATTTTGGACTCGAACATTTAGGTTGTTGTTAGATACCATTGAGATGACCACAGCTCATATTAACATTATGAAAAACAGATCTAAACTTTGATCTGTCCGTTGACAACTTCAGGATCCCCAGTATATTTGAGATCTTTGTTACAGTCAGTCACTGTGTCAATCTATATCATTGAAGGTCTTCCTCCCTTTCACTGAGTGTTCACTTTTTCCACTACAGTATTTTTTTCCAAGAACTGCCATCTCCTGAAAACATGTTCAACGTACTAGCCTGTTTTTAAGGATTACTCTGGTTGCATTTCACTGAGACAGGTTTGTTTGTTAATCTGGTAATGCATGAGATATTTGATTCACTTCTCAAACACTACAATTCAAAGTCCTTCTTCCTTCTGTCAACCTTTTCCCTTGTCTAACTCTCAGATGCATACAAAAAAAATTGAAAATATCTTGGCTTGAATTTGGTGCACCTAAGTCTTTAAACTGGAGTCATTGCTTTGTAGCATTTTAGAAAACAAACACCCCAAAAACATGTTACTGTTGTTGTTATATGCTGTTGAGTAGCCTGCAACTCATAGTTATCCTACAGTTCTAAAACCTGCTCTACCTTGTTTCAATTTTATTGTCTCCAACACACCTATCCCAATTATCCCAGTCAGTGACTGAATCAACCCATTTCATCAAGAGTCTCTACTCCACTGTCTTTCCACCTTCCCAAGCATGGTGCCGCACTCCAAGGACTGATCCCACCTTGCAACATGTCCAAAGTATGTCAGATAGACATTCTTTTTCTACTGTCTGATTTTGCCAAGCTCCATCTAACATTAGTTATAATATCCCTAGTACTATGGCCTCTTCTAAATCCAGTCTGCACTACAGGCAGTTCTCTTCTGATGTGCTGTTCCAGTCTTTTTTTGGATACTCTACAGCAAAATCTTGCTTGCATGTGAGATCAGTGATGTGGTTTGATAATTTCTGCACTTCTTTAGAATGGGAACAAATATAGATGTCTGCCAGTCAGTTGGCTTGGTGGCTGTTTTCCAGATTTCACGGCACAACTTGGTGAGCACATCTAGGGCAGCATCTGTTTGTTAAAATATGTCAATCAGTCTGCCATCAATTCCTGGGGCTGGCCTTAGTCTGTTTATTTTGTTTGTTTGTTTGTTTCCCCCAATACTTTCAAAGCAGCTTGAACCTTTTCTTTCATTACCACAGGTCTTTCTCATACGTTGTTTCATGAAATTTTTCTGATTCCACTGATTCCTTTTGGTATAGTAACTCTGTATATTCTTTCCATCTTCTTTTAATGCTTCCTGGATCATTTAATATTATACCCAAAGCACCCTTAAGTATTGCAACTCGAGGGTTGAATTTGTTCTTCAGTTCCTTCAGGTTAAGAAATGCTGAGCAAGTTTGGCCCCTTTGATTTTATGACTCCATTTCTTGGCATATTTCATTGTAATACTTCATTTTGTCTTCCTGCTCTGCCCTTTGGAATCTTCTGTTCTTCTCCTTAATATCTCTAATTTCTTCCCTTTGTTTTGGCTTTTTGGCACTCTCGTACAATATTCTGAGTTTCTTCTGACATCCATGTTGTGTTGGTGTTTTTTCCCCCCTGCTCTGTCTTTGCAATGACGTTTTTAATTTCTTGTTGATTGTTGTATATTTTCTTCCTTCATCCCAACTCCCACCCCTCAGCCCTCCCTGCCGCAATGCACCCTTTGATCAAGATTGTTGTCATACATATAATTCCTAATGATATATTCCTTACAGATAGTTCTTTCCCTCATCTGATCTAACATATCTGAGACATTCTTGGCTTCAGCTTTTCCCAATGTAACATGTCATTGGATTTCTTGACTACTGCTAAGATGTATGTTGATTGTGGATCCAGATAAAAAATAAATTATTGACAAATTCAAATGTTTCTCTATGAAGATATTGCCTCTTAGTCCAAGGTAAATATTTTTAGTTTCTAGGTATTGAGATATAATCCATATTAAAGGCTGTAGACTCTGAAACTTCTGCAGTGATCAGTAATGCTTGAAGTCCTTTTCATTTTCTGTAAGCAAGGCTATGCCATTTTTTAAATCAAGATTTTTTTTAAAATGAATCTTCATCCACCCCTGATACCATATTCTTCTTTATATACTCTAGGTGCTTGCATATAATTTGCCCATATTGTAAATTTTACAGGTGTAGAGAAAGGATAAAATGTTCACACCCACAATTCCTGATTTTACACCATGAAGTGCCATGTTCTTATGTTCTGATTATTGCTTCTTGGTCTACGTATAAGTTTTGCATGTCCACATTTAAGTGTCTGAGATCCCAATTCTTCCCAATGTTGTTAATGATTTGCTATACTCCAAACAATTAACAGCCTTTTTCTAGTCACTAAAATACAAGTAGGCTTTTTTTCCGGTATTTTCTGATTTTATCTGATATTAAAAATTACATGTCTCAATTCATGGCCTTTTATGAATCCAATTTGAATTTCAGTAAAATTTCAATTGAGATATTGCTCCACTTATTTTAAAATAATATTCAGTACATTTTAATTGATGGTATATAAATGCTACTGTCCCATAATTTCCACATTGTGTTAGATCATTCTTTTTTTAAAATGGGGAAAAAATGTGTATCTACTCTAATCAGTTGGCTGGGTTTAAATTAAAGATCTCAGTGGCCATTAGGTGAGTAATCGTGCTGCCAACCCAATGGAAGAGATTTCAAATCTACTATCTACTTTTTTAGGACCAAGATAAGTAGTCTCTTCCAGTGAGATTTACAGCCTCTGAAAAATTTATGGAGGACCACGTGGGCCATTCCCAACTATATGGCAATTACTTATTTATTGTGAACCATTTAGGAAGATTTTAGTAAATCTCATATCTTGAATCTAAATTCTGCAACTCTTGTCAGTATTGTTTTGTTAAGGTTAAGTGTCGTAGAGTCCTAGATGACCCATAGTGAAACTATGAACAAAAGTCCTGAATGCAAAATTTTCATCTTTTCTCCAAACTCAGAGTTTCTGGAGGCAATTTTATATATATATATATATATGTATATATATATATATATATATATATACATATACACACACAAACACACATATATACATATATACACACACACACACATATATATATATGTATGTTTAGTGGATGCCACTCCTGCTTCTAAACCTATTTTATTTGGGAGATCCACAGAAAACAGACCCGAGGGTACCCTATTATGAACAACAGCCACACCCTACTCTCAACTCCAAACTCAAAAACACACTTTAGCAGAATCCTGCCGTTCTGTTCATCTGCTCATCTTCCCAGTTTGGAAATAGTATAGCAGCTCTTTATTCTGTTTTGAGGATTTGATTTTACAGTTCAAGCTGCTCTAATAGAATTGACAATAAACAGGCCCCAAGAGCATACCAATTGACATATTGCAAAAAACAGATGCTGCCCTGGATGTGCTTACTAAGTTGTGTCAAGAAATCTGGAGAACAACCACCTGGTCAAGTGACTACAAGAGATCTATATTTGTTCCCATTTCAGAGAAATGTAATGTGATGAGTGCAGAAATTTTAGAATAATATCATATGTAAGCAAGAATTCTGCTGAAAATTACCCCAAAATTGTTGGAATAGTACATCAACAGAGAACTGCCAGATGTATAAACTGGGTTTAAAAGAGGCTGTGTTACTAGAAAGTTACAGCTAATGTTAGAAGGATCTTGGCTGAAAGCAGAGAGTGCCAGAGGAATGTCTGTTGTTTTTTATTGACTCTGCAAAGTCATTTGTCTGTGAATACCACAACGAACTGTGGCTGACTCCGTTTGGCAGCATAATAATGGATGGTGAAGAGATTGAGATTTTTCACAGTTTGGGTTTGCTTGGATCCACAGCCAACACTCTTGGTACCAGCAGCCAGGAAATCAAAAGATGTATTGTGATGGGAAAGTCTGCTGCTAAAGACCTCTCTAAAGTCCTGAAGTGCAAAAATGTCAGTCTGGAGACTAAGGTGCACCTGATACATTCCATGGCCTTTGCAATCACATGCTATTCATCACAGAGCTGGACAATGACTAGAGATGAAAGAAGGAGAATTGATGCCTTTGAGCTGTGGTGTTGGAGAACAGTGTTGAATATACCATGGACTGCTAAGAAAAGAGCAGGTTTGTCCTGGAGAAGGTGAAGCTGGGCTGCTCCTTGGAGGCAAGGATTCTGAAGCTTAGTCTGACATACTTTGGACATATTGCAAGGAGGGACCAGTCTTTGGAAAGAGACATCATGCTTGGGAGGGTCTAGGGACAGTGCAGGAGAGGAAGACCCTCTATCGGATGGACTGATTCAATGACTGGGGTAATGTGGGTAGGTGTGTCAGAGATGGTGATATTGGCACAGGAGAAGGCAGAGTTTAGAGCTATTTTACATAGGGTGGCTATGAGTTGCAGGTGCCTCAATGGCATATAACTACAACAACCACCAAAAAATATACTTTATGTCCAGGTGTATTATTTATTCATAAAAGCTGAAAAATGGACAGAAATAAAAATTATTATCAATGAGGATACAAGATCTGTTTTATCCACTTAATAGAATATTCAAAAATACATATATTAGCTCTAATAAATGCTACAAAATAGATGAACTTCAATAAGAGTATGTCACGTGAAAAAACCAAGAGGTTTTTGAAGGCCTATTATTTCAGAACTAAATGGCAAATTCTGCTTCTAAATATATTGGACAAATTGCTAAGAGAGGTTATCTTTTGGGGAAAAAAAACATCATTTTTTGGAATGTGGAGGGTTAGTAAAAGATAGGAAGCCCTTCAACAAGATGAATTGACACTGTAACTGTTGGAATTGTCTCTAGTGTGTCAGAAATTGTAAGAATGGCACAAGATAAGACAAACTTCAGAACCATCGTTTATAGAGTCACTATGAGTTGCTCTTGAGTTCATGGAACCTAACATTAACAAGTCTTTCTTATTCTGGAAGTTCCACTGAAAATTGCATGCTATGTGTGACCCTGCCAATATTTGAAAAACACATGATACAGCTTCCAATGTCACAACAATCTGCAAGTCATCCCATTAGGACAAATTGTGTGTAATTAAAAATAAACTATGAATTAGCAAACATATATATACATAAACTCTAAAATAAGCAGCAATACATAAAACACATACATACATAAATATATAACATGCATAAAAGCATATACATACATAAATTATAAAATAGTCACACCACTCTTGTATATGAAAGACTTATATAATGAGTGCTGTACCCATAAAAACAAAAAACAAGCAAGCATACAGATAACATAAAACAGTATGGAATTATAGGATAGGTGTGTTCAGGGATGTGTCCAGAGGTAAGATTCCTAGCTTGGGATAGTTTCTGCAGACCTCATGGGAGCCTAAAGGTAGCCTGACTGGTAAAATTGTGTCTTTGCTCTCTTTGTCATCATTGAGAAGAATCAATATTCTAGAACACTTAATCGTTCTCAAGGGAAACTTACTCATAAACCAAGAAGATATTGTCTGAACAGAGTGCTGGAAGACTCTGTGGTTTAAAATTAGGAAACATGCACATCAGGGTTGTATCCTTTCTACATACTTTAGCTGTCTGCATGATGAACAAACCATTCAATAAACTGGACTATATGAAGGAAACCGTGGCATCAGAATTGGAGGGAAACTCAACAACAACACACATTATGTGGATAACAAAACCTGACTTGCTGGAAGTAAAAAAAAAAAAACCAAAAAGCAAAAAACAGAGCACACTGATGTTATTGCTATATGTTGTTAAGGCTATTTTGACTCATAGTGGTGATAATGACTTATAGCGACCCCATGCACAATTGCTCTGAATCCTGTCTTATTCTGAGCCAATCTCACTGTCTCTCACACATCTAACCTCATTATTCCAGTTACTGTGTCCATTCATCTCCTTCAGGGTCTTCCTCTTATTTTTTTTTCCCCCACCATCTTTCCAAGCATTATGTTCTTCTCCAAGGACTGGTACCACCTGGTAAGAGGCAAAAGTATGTCAAATGGAGCTTCAATAACCTTGCCTCTGAGGGGTATTCATTACAGAATATCAAAGATTACAGTCTTTAGCATGGATTACATAACATCAAGAAATTAAAAAAGAAAAATCCCTGTAGAACTTTACTATTGCTGATGGGGCAAGATTTTACTTCATGTTGTTGGTTGTGTTCTGTCGAGTCGGAACTGACCATATCTAACCCTCCTAGAGGTTTTCATAGGCAGTACATGGCAGGAGAGGAGGCTGTCTATCCTTCCTTCCTTGGAACAGCTGATGGATTCAAACCATGTGCCTTCAGGATTGCAGGGCAGCTTCTTGCCACTGGGTCACCAGTGCTCTCTTGCTATCTCATAGCTGTTTTGATTTGCCTCTGTGTGATAGCTAGGCATTTTGAACTGTTCTTTATGTGCTTGTTTGTCATCTGAATATCTTCTTTGGTGAAATGTCTATTCATATCTGATCCCAATTTAAAATTGAGTTGTTTATCTTTTTTCTTGTTGAAGTGCTGAAGTATTCTATATATTTTAGATATGAGTCCCTTCTCGTTGTTAAAGATATTTTCCCAGTCTGTGGGTTTCCTTTTCATCCTGTAGGAAAAGTTATTTTCTTATTAAATTTTATTAATTTTAATGAGGATTTACAAAGATTTTGGATTTCCATTCATTCATTGTTGCACTATTTTCTCTAACCCCCCCAGTTCGTTCCTCTTTTTTCCCCCTTGAATGTCTAATTGTCCCATTGTCACAGTGTTTGTCAAAGCCAGTTCTGATTAATCTCCTTTGTCAGTGTATCCTTTGCCATTTCCTATTACTCCTTCCTGAGAGAAACATCACCCTGATTAATAAGGAAAAGAGGATGGCGTATTCTCTTAGCTACTTCCTGCTGAAAAGGGAGGGTGTTGGTTTCAGGGTGAAGATCTTCTCTCACTACTCTAAAGGGCCCCTTTGGCAATAGGAAACACGTAGACTATTGTGAGTTTGATTTTGGAATTTAGATGTACAGTTATCAATTGTCTTTGTTTTTAATGTGAACAGGAATTGGATTCTAGATTCTAAAAGGTCCCATTCATCTATTCAATTTTTTCCTGGTCACAGGCTTTTCATTATGCTTAGAAATCTGTGCATCCTATGGACTAGGGCTTCTAGAGTTGTTTCTAACTTTTATTTGATGAATTTTCTAGTATTCAGTGCTATGAGGAATATAAAATGTTACAACCACTATAGAACGTGGTATAGTGCTTTCTGAAAAATTTGGCTATAGAAAACCATTTGACAGAGCAGTATCACCACTGGAAAAAAGAAATCAGAGCTAGGCACAAGTGGAGTACAGATCCTGAAGTTCTGTTCTTCCTCAGAGAAGGTCAAGGTTTGTAAAGTTCAAAGAACATGCCGTGAGAAGTATGGCAAGCATCAACCGCACAGAGTGACATTTTCCTAGAAGGGCAAAGATTCCCTGCATGTGTAAGGCAACAGGCACTATGCTCGGAAGAAGAGTGGCTATGGGCTATGGTGGGCAAACAAAGCCAATTTTCAGGAAGAAAGCCAAAACCACAAAGAAGAATGTACTGAGGCTTGAATGTGTTGAGCCTTACTGCAGGTCCAAGAGAATGATGGTCACTGAGAGATGCATTTTTTTTAACTGAGAGATGATAAGAAGAGAAAGGGCCCCATGATCCAGTTCTGAACATTTTATTTTTAATTTGAAACAATATTGATGCAATAGAAAATAGTTGTTGTTGCTATTATATGACGTTGAGTTGCTTGTGACTGATAGTGATCCTATCTATGTACTACAGCTCTAAACCCTGCTCTATCCTTTGCCAATCCATTGTCTCTGACACACCTACCCCCATAACCCCAGAGACTGAATCAATCCATGTCATTGAGGGTCTTCCTCTCTTACACTGTCCCTCCATCCTTCCAATCACAGCATTCCTCTCCAAGGACTGGTCCCTACTTGCATCATGTCCAGTATATGTCAGCTTCTTGTCTTTAAGGAGCAGCCAGGTTTCTAGTATAAACCAGTTTGTTCTCCTAGTAGTGTATAGTATGCTCAATACTGTTCTGTAGCACCCTTGGAGAAGAGTACTGAGTAGAAAACAGTACCAGCAGAAAATAAATAGTGACATTTCATATTAAGAAAAAAAGAAACCAGAGCTAGGAATTCAGATTTAAGCACACCTATGTTTATTGCTGTGTTATTTACAACCTGTTGGCCTATCAAAAATTGAATGAATAGAAAAACTATGGTGCATTCACACAATAGAATAGTATATAACATTGTAAAACAATGAACTCTCAAAGCATAGCAAAATATAGGTAAGCCTGGACAACATTGTGCTGAGTTTAAATACTTCAGCCACAAAAGGAGAAATACTGCATAACAGTGCTCCTATAAAATAGGACTGACATGGAAGATTCAGGGAAGGATAGGAAAAGAGTATATAGATAATGAACACCATATTGGAAGAGGTGAAGGAAAGAACTATCTGAAAGGAATATGTTTTTAGTCATTATATTTTATTGTATACCATCAAGTTGGAACCAACTCATAGCTTATCACATGGGAGGAGATTGTGCATCCTTTTTCCACAGAGAAGCTTGTGGATTCAAACCATGTCTCTTGGGGATTGCAATGCACCTTCTTACCACCAGATCACCAGTGTTCCCTAAGCATTATATACATGAGAATGATCTGGGAAAACAGGGGCATTACAAAATGGACCAGGGTAGGAGGAAGGAAGGAGAGAGGAAAATGTACAAAAATGTGTGAATAAAAAACAAATAAAATTTGACACTAAAGTTAAAAAAATAAATAAAAACACGCTTGCACTGGATCAGTAGGAAATGTGATAGATGAAGAAAAGATTTAAATTGTCAAAGATTCCATTTTATTTGGATTCACAATTAGCACCCAGGGTAACAGCAGTCAAGAAATTAAAAGATGTTTAGATTTGGGTAAATCTACCATCAAGTTTTCTCCAAAGTTTTAGAAAGCAAGTATATATCAGTTTAAAGACTAAGATGAACCTGATACAAACCATGATCTTTTCAGTAACTTGCTATGCATCTAAGAGTTGGAAAATAAATAAGTATGAGAAGAAGAATTGATGTCTTTGAGATGTAATGGTGGAGAAAATTATTTAATATCCTGTGGACTGCCAAAAGAACAAACACGTCTTTCTTGGATGAAGTATGAGAGAGCTTCTTATTGCCATTAATGTTGAAACGTCTTCTCTCATATTTTGGACATGTTATCAGGAGGGACCAGTTCTTAGAAAAAGACATCATGCTTGTAAAGGTGGAGAGTCAGAGAAGAGAGAAATTTCCTCAACATGATGAATTGGCACAGTGACGGTAATAATAATATCAGGCGTGTCAGAGATGATGGTTATGTCATAGGATAGAACAAGGTTCAGATCTGTTGTTCATAAAGTCAACATGAGCCAGAGGTGACTTCAGTAAATATAAGAACAACAATATGAGAAAGAAGCTAAACATTATGACAACAGTCTGTACAAAGTAAACTAAACTTATTGTTATTAAATTGACTTCTATCACAGAAATCCAACACTAGGTTTCTGCTATTTAAAATCTTTACTAAACGAGCTAGTTTGTCTTCATCTTTTAGTACTTAATGAATATTAATTATTGACCTTTAAGTTAACAGCTATTTAGCTTACAGCACTACACCAGCAAAACTTATTTTCGTATTTATATAAAAGCTCCATTTATAGAACATTTTCAAAAAAAGAAATTCAATGAAGACAAGTAGTAGACCTTTTGTGCTGTTGGGTTTGAATAGTAATTGCTCTATTGTGGGGATTTGAACAGGGACTGTAAATAATTTTTTAGGTGTTAGAGAAGTTGTCAGCCTGAATCGTGATAATTACAGCACCATTTAAGAATTTACTTAAAAACATTAGGGGGTTCCTTTGTAAAAAGTAATTTTCTAGGATGTGTACAGTGTACTTCAATTGCCTATAAGAAATTAAAGTGAACTTTAGACTTCCTTTTTCTTCATGCTATTTTTTTAGAATTTATTCTAACCAAGGTACTTATTTTATAGTATATTATACAAATCCAATACCAAAATAGATGTTAGAGAAGATTCACTAGGATATCAAAAGGGTAAAAGATAGGGAAGAAATGCTGAAGTAGATGAGATAAACAGAACCTTTAAAAGGACATTTAGAGAAGACAAAGCAAACCATAAACATAAAAAGAGCTGGAGTTAAAAAGTCAAATGCTTCCTGTTTCTCAAGCTAAGAACTGCAAAAAGTCAAAGTTCAAGTTTTAATGCTGAAGGTTTCTAAGGGAAAAATATTTGAATGATGCAAAAAGAAACAAAAGAAGATGAAAGGAATATGGAATCATTGTACTAAAAACAATTGATGGACATTGAACCATTTCAAAAAGAAACATTTGTTTAAGAATCAATGGTACTGAAGTACAAATTACATTAACAGTATTGTTGTTGTTGTTATGTGCTGTCAAGTCACCTGAGATTCATAGTGACCCTTTGCAAAGCAGCTCTGAAACTTGCCTTGTCCTGAGCCAGTATTACTAATTCCAACACACTAACCCCCTTTGCCTCAGTTACTGTATCAATCCATTTCACCCAGATCTTCCTATCCTGAACTGTCCCTCTACACTTCTGAGCATGATGTTTTTCTCCAGGCCATGTGCCCACAGTACATGAGACAGAGATTCAACATGCTAGCCTCCAAGGAGAAACTTGGTTTCACCCTCTCCAAAACAGACCTGTCTGGTTTTTGGCAGTCCATGGTATGTTCAAGACTCTTCAGCACCACAATTCAAAGGCATCAATTCTTCTTCTGTCATCTTTAGTTAGTGTCCAACTCTCTGATGCATAGGAAGTAACTGCAAAGACCATGGCCTGAATTAGATGCACCTTAGTCTCGAGACTGACATAGTTGCTTTTCAGTACACTGGAGAGCTCCCTGAGAGCAGATTTTCCAATGAAATTTGTCTTTTGATTTCCTGACTGCTGGTGTCAAGAGTGTTGATTTTGGAGCCAAGTAGGCTGTAATTGTTAAGAACCTCTATCTCTTCTTCATCTATCATGGTGCTGCCAATTAATTGGCCCAGAGGTGAGAATCTTTGTCTCCTTGATGTTGAGCTTCAATCCATATTGAAGACTATAGTCTTTGATCTTCTGCAACAACCTATTCAGGTCCTCTTCAGCTTCAACAAGCAAGATTGTGTCATTTGCATAATGTAAGTTGTTTATGGATCTTTCTCCAATCCTGATGCAACATTTCTCCTCGTAAAGCTTTGCTTCCCGAATAATCTGTTCTGTATATAGATTGAAAAGGAATGGTGATTGTTGTTGTTTGATGCCGTCGAGTCGTAGATAACTCATAGCGACCCTATGAACAAACGGCCTGAGCACTGTTTGTACATAGAGTTTCCGGAGGCTAGCCATTTTGGAAGTGGATGCCACTCCTGCTTCCAGGCTTGATTTAGTTGGGAAGCTCCAGCCAACACTGTCCACCATGGGGACCCATTACCATGATTGGCACAACATTTCTCCTCATAAAGCTTTGCTTCCCGAATAATCTGTTCTGTATATAGATTGAAAAGGAATGGAGACAGAATTTTTTTTTCTTTTTAAAAAAGAAGATACCAGTAACCGATATAGTGTTGCTATGAATCACAGGTGTCTTGATGGCCCATTAAAACAACAAACAGCAACTGATCAAATACCTATTAAATTGTGTAAGAACTGGATGTAGCCCTGGCCATATTTAATGATCAATGCTAAAAGTTTGGAAGACAATTACCTAAAAAACAAAACAGAAGAAAATCACACTTGTTCCTATTTCTTACAAAAGTGATCCAATAAAATGTAGAAATTATTGAATAATATCATTCATAACACTTGCAAGCAAAATCTTGCTGAAGTTTATTCACAAACAGTTAGAAGAGTGTATATTTGGGGAACTGCCAGAAATTCAAAATGGATTCAGGAAAAGCTGGGTCATGAGAGATACCATCTTTGAATGACAGATAGATTTGAGTTGAATATAGAGAATACTAGGAAGATGTTTATCTGTGTTTTATTTTCTATGCAGTCACTTGACTGTGTGGATCATAACTGGTTTGGGTTAACATTGAGAAGATTTTTAGTGAAGCCCAGAGCTCATAATTGTGCTCATTTAAAACCTATAAATCAAGAAGTAATTGTCCAAACAGACAAAAAAAATCATGGTGTGGTTTAAAAAAAAAAAAAGTTTGCACCAGAGTTTCATCCTCTCTCCATAGCCATTAAACTTGTATGTTGAGCAAACAATTCTGTCACCTGCTGGAGGTAAATAAGAATTGAAGAAGAAGAACCTATGTCTTTGATCTGCAGTGTTGGAGAAGCATACTGAATATCCCATGGACTGCCAAAAGAATAAACACAGAGGATTTGAAGAAAGTGCAGCCAAAATGCTCCTTGGAGGTAAAGATGACAAAGCTTAATCCCACATACCTTGGGCAAGTTACTAGGGTAGACTGTTCCTTGGAGAGGGACACCATGCTTGTAAGGGTAGAGGAGTCAGTGAAAGAAAGGAGGACCCACAACAAGATGGATTTGAACAGTGACAGCTGCAGTGGGCTCGAGTTGCCAGAGATTATGAAGATAGCACAGGCTAGGACAGGGTTCAGATATATTATTCATAGAGTTATATTCGACTCAATGACACCTAACAACATAACTACAAGTTTTAGTAGAATAGATGATACTTAACAACAGTCATTACCTTAGATTAGTAAAAACCTTTAACTTGACTTTGTCTAAATACTTTTAAGCTGTTGGTTTTCAGAAAGGGATTTCTTTAACACAGCTATGTCGTTTAACATTACAATATCAGCTAAAGACATTGTCATAGATAAACTGGTCTAAGACTGCTTCTTCTATTTCTCCTTTCAGTGTTGTTAGACTCATTAAAGTCTGAAGACTCTCTGACAACTTCTTTCCTTGTTATCCTTTTAAAGCTTTTCACATAGTAAATCTCATGAGCATTTTATTTAATTTAGAAATTTACTATTTGAAAGACTTAAAATATCTCAGGTAGATTATCTCACAGTTTGCATAATGATTAGTAACTTCACTAACACTTTACAATACTTGCAAAAGGAAAAATTGGAAACAACACCTTCCTCACAGCACTTTGCCACCTCAGAGAATAAAACCAATTCAATGTAGCACATAATTAAAAACTTGACACATTAAACTATCTTCAACTAATGTGTAGCTTTGGGGACCTTTTGCCATTCAATATAATGAGCTTTACTATTTCTCCCTTCTTCGATGTAATTTCTCAAAATAATCACCTGTTATTAGAGTGAATATAAAATTTACACACAAAAATTCTAACTAATCTGAATACTATTTCATAAGGAACACCAAGTCATACAGATGAACACATTTCATAAAGAGAAATGCTCACTTGCCTATGCCAGCCATAGTTGTTGTTGTTGTTATGTGCCATCTAGCCACTTGTGACTAATAGCAACCCTATGTACAACAGCCCTAAACCCTGCTCTATGACACACCCATCCCTCCAAGGGGCAGCCTGGTTTAACCGTCTCCACGATGAATCTGTTTGTTTTC
>NW_006399923.1:1801471-1803767 GCF_000299155.1 Elephantulus edwardii | reverse complement strand
CTGGTGCCAAGAGGGTTGACCATGGAGCCAAGCAAACTAAAGTTGTTAACAATCTCAATCTCTTCACCATCCATCCTGATGCTGCCAATTGGTCCAGTGGTGAGAATCTTTGTCTTCTTGACATTGATCAATACTGTAGCTTAATCAGGTGAGTAACAAAATCTTGGAAAACTCAGGCTGACTAAATGACATGGAGGAAAAAGCGACAATTCATGAAAAATACAGAACCAAGAAAAACGACTGTGTTATCCTACCTGACCCAATAATTACTTACAGTCATTAATATTGACTAAACTGAGTTGTTCGTTTTATGTGCCATCATCAAACTGGTTGTGACTCACAGCGACACTAAAAGCAATAGCTCAAACTCTGTCCTATTCTGAGCCAATCTCACTGGCTTTGAGTCACTTCCTCACTATACCAGTTACTGTTATCAATCTGTTTCTTCCAGAATCTTCCTCTCTTGTGCTATTCCTCCATACTTCCAAGAATGATGTCCTTCTTCAAGGATCAATCCCTCTTGCCATGTGCTGGAATTACATGAGCTAGAGATTCAAAATCTTTGCCTCTAAAAAACAACTTGGTTTTATCCTTTCCAGGATAACTCTGTTAGTTCCCTTGGCAGTCCTCGGTATGTTCGATACTCCTTACCACAACTCAAAGGCATCAATTCTTTTTCTGTAACCCTGAACCATCATCTGGCTCTCAGATGCATAGCAAGTAATTACAAAGACCATGGCCTATATCAGTCAGGCCGTAGTCTCCAGACTGGTATGATTTCTCGTTTAGTACTCTGTAGAGGTTCATGACAGTAGATGTTCCCAGTACAATTCATCTTTTGAATGATGATGATAAGAATATTACGAACCCAAGCAAGCTGCATTATAGACACATCATAATATAGAGGTACAAAGTAGCAATAATTTTATCAAGCTCATATTTTGTGATCATGGAATTCAATTAAAGCATAAAAGGGACAGCTTTCTCTAAAAAAATGTTGAAAGATAATGAAGAAATGATGACATTGTGTGCATTGGAATTGATACTATTGCTAACTGTACGTGGGGGATTGATTAAAAAAGAAAATATATGTTTTATAAACTTTTAACCAAAGCAATATAAATATAGAAAAAAACAATAATAATAAAAACAAAGAGTACTCAGTTTGAATACAAGCCTGGTTTGAAGAGGCCATGGTACTAGGGACAACATCGCCAATATCAGATGGATCTTGGATGAAAGCAGTGAGTACCAGAGGAGTGTAGATCTGTGTTTCCATAATTATGCAAAGGCAAATGATTGCATGAATCACAACAAGTTGTGGCTAACCTTGAGAAAAATGGGAATCCAAGAATATTTGATTGTGTTCATGAGAAACTTAAACCTGGATCAAGAGGCAACTGTCAGCACAGAGCAAGAAAATCCTACATGGTTCAAAATTAGAAAAGGTATACATCAAGAAGGAGAATTGATGCCTTTGAGCTGTGGTGCTGGAGAAGAGTATTGAATGTACCCTGAACTGCCAAGAAAACAAACAGATTCATTGTGGAGAGGATTAAACCAGGCTGCTCTTTGGAGGCAAGGATTCTGGGGCTTTGTCTGACATACTTTGGACATGTTGTAAGGAGGGACAGATTATTGGTTAGTCTCCCACTGATTCTGATGCCACATTCTTCTTCATAGAGTCTGCCTTCTCAAATAATTGCTCAACATACAGAATAAATAGATATGAGTGAGAATACAACCCTGACACACTTCTTTCTTAATTTTAAACCAGGCAATGTTCCTCTGCTCTGCTCATATAACAGCCATTTGCTTGGTCCAGGTATAGGTTCAAAATGAGCACAATCAAGTAAGTGCTCCAGCATTTCCATTTTTCTCAATGTCAGCCACAATTTCTTAAGATCCACAAAGTCAAATGTCTTTGAGTAGTCAATGAACACAAATAGGCATTCTTCTATTCTAAAGATACTTTTATCCAGGATCAATCAGACATCAGCAATAATATGCTCGGTCCCACAATCTCTTCTAAATCCTGATTGAGCTTCTTGTACCTCCCTGTGTACTGTTCAAGCCACTTTTTATTATCTTCAGCAGTTCTTTGCTTGTCTATGACATTAAATATACTGTTTTATAGTTTCCATATTCAATCAGGTCACTTTTCTTGTATGACTTATGTTGTTGTTGTTGTTGTTGTGTGTTGTCAAATCACTGCGACTCATAGTGACCCTATGTACCACAGCCCTAAATTCTGCTCTGTCCTGAGCTAACTGCACTGTCTTTGACACTCCCATCC
>NW_006399923.1:1788566-1800487 GCF_000299155.1 Elephantulus edwardii | reverse complement strand
CTGCTTTCAGCTAAGATACATCTAACATTAGCTACAATATCCCTAGTACCATGACTCCTTCTAAACCTAGTCTGGACTTCCTGCAGTTATCTCACTCTATAAACCACGGATCTGAATCCTGTTTATTCTGTGGTATCCTCATCAATTTTCTCACCTTTATTGTTGTGATTAGTGTGTTTATTTTAATAATAGTTGTATTAATATGATTTTATTGAAGGTGTATGGATAATATTTTGCCACAGGTTTTAATCTCAAGATAAATCTTGAAATGTTCTATGTAACTTTGAATGTAACACCATTCTTCAATTTGTCATCCCAGCATTATAGGTCTTATGATTCCACATAGCCGATACAAGTTAACCTTAGATCATTAGTAACTAGAATATTTATGCATTCCATTTGTTTTTAGAAAGTCCACTTTTCCTAGAGTCATGCTTCAGATATTTCATGCTCAAAATAGGAGGCTTGAAGTGACTTTTTACCATTTTAGTGTCTTACTAAAGGGTTTTTTTAAATACTATATCCAGAAAAACTCTCCTGTTATTCATAGGGGGTTTCGTGGTATGTTTTTTCAGGGATGGATGAATAATCCTCCTTCTTATTCCATCTTATTCTGGAGGAGGTCCTGCTGAAACTTGATATTTTCAACACGTGGTTTCAAGAAACATAAGAATTTGCAAGTCTTCCTAGTTCAATAAACTGGCAGGCAAGTGGTGGACTTAGAAGAACAAACTAAAAACAAGAAAATACATACAAACTCAAACACAATAAGCAGCAGCATACAAGTCACCTCCCCATTACAGCAAACTGAGAGATAAATGTGGTACCCACAAGAACAAGCCATAAAATATAGAAGGATACCAGTAAGGATGACAGAAAAATAACTAATGTCTGAAATTATTGCTGTTGGAGAAGAGTAGTAGCTATCTAATGTCAAAGGAATGATCAGTTCTCTCTTAGAAGAAGTACAGCCAGAATATACAAGCTGATGGAATTTCACATTACATATAATTTGGACTTGTCAAGACAAATGTGGTCCTTGAAATAAGACATCCCAAGAGTGCTCGTTTTGGCAGCACATATACTAAAATTGGAACGATACAGAGAAGATCAGCAAGAAGAGTTCCATTTAAAAAAAAAAGACATCCTAAGAGTCTTGAACATACATGGATTGTCAAGAAAACAAATAGGTCTGTCTTGGAGAGGGTGAAACCAAGTCTCTCCTTGGTAACTATGATTTTGAAGCTCTGCCTCACTTACTTTGGGCACATAGCTAGAAGACATCAGTCCTTTGAAAAGGACATCATGCTTGGAAGGGTGGACGGACCGCATAGGAGAGGGAGACCTCAGATGAGATGGATTGATACGGTGACTGGGGGAATGGGAGTTAGTGTGTCAGAACCTTGAGAATGGCTCAGGACAGGGAAGAGTTCAGAGCTTCTCTAGACCAATATCACTCATGAACAAAGGTGTGAAAATTCTTAACAAAATGCAGGTCAATTAAATACACCAGTATATAAAAAAAATAATTCATCATAACAAATTGATATTCATAACGGACAGGTAAGAATGATTCAACATAAGAAGAGTAGTCAATTTAATTCATCTTATTAACAGTGAAAAGAACTAGAATCACATGATCTTATCAATTGATTCAGAAAAGGCCTTTGACAAAATTCAACACTCCTTCCTGATTAAAACACTCAACAAAATGAATAGAATGGAATTTCCTCAGCATGGTGAAAAGTATATAGGCAATATATATGGAGAAAGACTAAAGGTATTCCCCTTGTCAACAGGTACCATATAAGGATGCCCACCATCACTGCTCATATGTCATATTAAATTAGAGGTACTTATGAGGGAAAGAAGATAAAAGAAGAAAAAAAGACATACACATATAAAAAGAAGGTAGAAAACCCATCTTTACATACAAAGGATATGACAGTGTTCACAGAAAGCTCCCAAAATGCAGCAAAAACCCTCCAAGACCTGTTGTGGTGGTGTTGAGTTGTAGACAACTCAAAGAGATCCTATGAATGAAAGACCTGAACACTTGAATAACTTTCATCGTTTCTGCAAGGTCTTAGAGTTTCTGAAGGCAAGCCATTTCCGAGGCAACTATTTCGAAGTGGATTCCACTCCTGTTTCCAAATTTGTTTTAATCAAAGAGCTCCACCAAACACTGTCCATCAAGGTTACCTCCAAGACCTTGTAGACCAATTTAGTAGAGTGGAATGTATAAGATAAACATAAAAACATCAGTAGAATTTCTCTATAGTAACAAAGAAAAAACAGAAAAGAAAACAGAAAAAGCAAGACCATTTACAGTAGTCAACCATGAATTGGAATTCCTGGAAGTAATCCTCCCTAGCGTTCTGGTTGCCAAATGATGAGAAGGTGCATCACGATCCCAAAGGCACATGGTTTGAGGCCACTGGCTCCTTTGTGAAAGAAGGATGGACAATCTTAGCTTGTGTGATTAATTGCCTCTGAAAACCTGCTAGAGTGTCAAATATGGGTCGGTTCTGACTCTAAGGTATACAATAATAACAAGAAGCACAAATGTCCTTTATAAGGAAAACTACAAAACTTTACTGTGAGAAACATCAAGAGATAAATAAAAAAATAGTACCTATTCAAGGGTAGGAACACTCAACACAGTGAAACTGACAATCCTACCAAAAGCAATCTATATTATAATGCAATCCCAATACAGATATCAAACTCATTTTACAAAAACATAAAAAAGGCAATTGACAAATTCATTTGTTGTTGTTGTTATGTGCCATCGAGTCGCTTGCGACTCATAGCAACCCTATGTAAAAGAGCCCTAAACACTGCACTATCCTGTGCCAACATCGCCATCTCAAACACACTCATTCCCACCACTCCAATCACAGAATTGACCCATCTCATCAAGGGTCTTCCTCTCCTGCGCCATCCCTCCATTCTCCCAAACATGATGGCCCTCTCCAAGGATCAGTCCCACGTTGCGACATGCCCAAAGTATGTCAGACAAAGCTTCAGAATCCTTGACTCCAAGGAGCATTCTGGCTTCACCCTCTCCAGGACAAACCTGTTTGTGTCTATGGTATATTCAACACTCTTCTCCAGCACCACAGCTCAAAGTCATCAATTCTCTTTCTATCAACCCTACTCATTGTCTAACTCTCCAATGCATACATAGGTAATTGCAAAGAAAATAGCCTTGATCAGGCACACCTTTGTCTCCAGCCTGATGTCGTTTCTTTTAAGTACTCTTGAGAGGTCCCTCACAGCTGACTTTCTCGATGCAATTTGCCTCCTGAATTCCTGGTTGCTGTTATGAAGAGTGTTGACTGTGGAACCAGGTAAACTAAAACTGTTTACTATCTCAATCTCTTCACCATCCATATTGATGCTGCCAATTGGCCCAGTGGTGAGAACCTTTGTTTTCTTGATATTGACCTTCAATCCATATTGAAGGCTGCAGTCCTTGGCCTTCTGCAGCAAGCGCTTCAGGTCCTCCTCAGTTTCAGTAAGCAGGGTTGTGTCATCTGCATAACGCAGGTTGTTGATGATTCTTCCACCACAGATTCCACTGATGCCACATTCTTCCTTGTATAACCCAGTGTCTCAGATGATCTGCAATTAAGGAAAACACTTCTGAAAATTAAAAATCATGTGGGAGATATAGCACTCTCTGATCTCAAAACCTACTATGCAATTCTATAACCACAAGAACATGGCATTGGTACAATAACAGGCATACAGGACAACAGAACCGACTTGAGAATGCAGGAATTAACCCTATGGTCAATTGGTATTCAACAAGGAAACAAAACCTATCAAACAGAGAAATAACTATCTCTTCATCAAATTATGCTGACAAAACTTAATATTTACCTACAGAAAGCTGAAGCAGGACATACGTCTCACACCACACATAAGAATCGACTCAAGGAGGATCAAAGACATAGTAGTAAAGTGCAAAATCATAAGGACTATAAGAGATGAAATGAGATCAGACTTAGAGTCCTAGCATATGATAAAAAAGGCTTGCAAATATATCCAGGAATGAACAACCAGGAGATAACCTCGACAAAGGGTGCCTTCTACGTCCCTGTGTGCAAAACCTATTGTTCAGCAGAGTGAAAAGAAAACCTATAGACTGAGAAAATACATTTGGTAATGATATCTCAGACAAGGATCTCATAGTTAAAGTTTCCAGAATACCACAAGGTCTCCACTTGGAAAAGATTGGTAACCCTGTCACAAAATGAGCAAAAGTTGTGCCAAGTTTTTACAAAGTAAGATGTTTGGATGACAAATAACCATATCGGGGAAAAAAGAAAACAAAGCAAACAAACAACCTTAAATCTTCTGGCAATCAGAAAGTTGCAAATTAAAACCAAATTGAGGTACCATATCACAGTAGTAGACATAGCAGAGATTAAAGGAGAGCAAGCAGCAAGTGGTAGATAAAATGTGGAGAGATCAGAACATTCATGCACTGGTGGTGGGATTGTAAAACAGCACAATCACTCTAAAAGGCAGTTTGGCATTTCCTCAAAAAGCTGAACATGGAAATATAAGGAAAACGGGACTGAAACACAAGTGGATATCTGTACACCTATTTCATAGCAATGTTATTTACAATGGAAAGAAAATGGAAACAGCCAAAATGTTTATCAACAAATGAATGGATTGAAAATTGTGATACATTCACCCAATGGAATGCTATGCAGCATTAAAGAGTAATGATTTAATAAAATATGATATGATATGTGAGTGTCTAGAGAACATTATGCGGAGTGAACTAACTCAGTCTCCTAAACAAATACTGGATAAATAGTAAGATGTCTACAAAAGTTGAAAAGGGTAAGGAGAGTAGGATTAGGAGGCAAGAGATGAGGAAGAAAGGAGTACTAGAATAACATATTTTAATGGGAAAGTGGGAGTGGCGAATAAATTAAGGAAAATCCAATTGGAATTTGAAATAACCAGGTGAATAGTAGGCAAAGATAGATGGTGATTAATATTCTAAAACATCATCTATATGACTGACTTTATGAAACAATGGGAATGAGATGATATGTGAAACTCAATGTATATGAATAAAACAATGTATACAAATTTTATATGTTCTTGTTGTTGTGTGTCATTGAGTTACCTGTGACCTATAGCAACCCTATGTACAGCAACTCTGATTCCTGCTCTGTCCTGAGCCAGTTTCACTAATTCTGACACACCTACTCCCGTTGTCTCAGTTACTGTATCAATCCATCTCATCCCAGGTCTTCCTGTCCTGTGCTGTCCCTCCACCCTTCCAGGTATGATGTTCTTCTCCAAGGATCGGGCCTTCCTTGTCATGTGCCCAAAGTATGTGAGATGGAGCTTCAAAATCCTACCATCCAAGGAGAAACTAGGTTTCACTCTCTCCAAGACAAAACTGTTTGTTTTCTTGGCAGTCCATGGTATGTACATTACTGTTCTCCAGCACCACAGCTCAAAGATACCTATTCTTCTTCTGTCATCTTCAGTCATTGTCCAGCTTTCTGATGACCATGACCTGGAATAGGCATACCTGAAAGTAGCTCAGAAGCCAAGAAGGGATAGTATAAAAGGATGAATGGAAATGAGAATCACGAGAGGAAATGGGTAGTGTTATTTTTGGAGATTATAATTAATGTCATAAGACAATATGTGTGTGAACAGTTAAATGAAACACCACGTTTTTCTCTGTAAAGTTTCACTCAAATCACATCTAAAAGTCTTAAAGAAAAACAACTTTAATTATATATAAAGAAAGGGTGAAATCAAGTTTCTCCTTGGAGGTTAAGCATTTTGAAGCTCTTCCTCACATGCTTTGGGATTGTGGTCAGGAGAGACCCTCCTTAGAAAAGGCATCATGGTCAAAAAAGGTGAGGGACAGGGCAGGAGAGGAAAATCTTGAATAAGATGGATTTATACAGTAATTGGAGCCATGGGGGTTGGTGTGTTGGAGTCAGTGAGACGGGCTCAGGACAGGGCAGGCTTTAGAGCTGTTGTACGTAGGGTTGTTATGAGTCACTGGCAACTCGATGGCACATAAGCATCAATAATAACTGCTTAAACAATACAAGCTTTCATGTTTGGAATAAACAAATTTTAAATTTAATTTTAAATGATCTATATAGTATTTGAAATTGAAATAAATATAAAATTATTTTTCATAAAATTTTATTCATCAAATCAAACTCGAAATAGCTGAATCATACATGTTGAAAAAGAATTCCCTTTTGCAGGTACAATTTATGTTAATTGTATGTTAACATATAATCATACGTTGATTTATATGATGCAACTGAACTATTTTAATTGTGCTTGAGTTTTATCTAAAACTATGCTAATAAATAATTATGAGATATAAATTATTTAACCTTTATCAAGAGCTTATCAAATAATATTCTCATAGGTGTGATTTACCAAGTCTATAATATGAAAAATAGAAAATATAACCCCGAGAATTTTGCCTGTAGCTCTCTAACTAAAATATATTAAGCTCTTTTTTAAAAAGCTAATCTCAAAGCTTTCAAATGTAGTTATTTGCTCCAATTTCTGGAAAAAGAATTGCTTCTATTTCTTCTGACCCTTCTCCACCTTTTCAAGGTGAAAAGATTTAATGAACATTGAACCTACTTCGGGCTCAGTGCCTGCTTTTGAGGTAAGACGATTTAATACTCAGTCCACTAAAGGGTAAGGCTTCTCTGTGACAGAACTCAGAGGGAAATCAGGGCTGAGTGACCAGAGAATGAACACCAAGCTGGCATAGCAATCTAGTGGGCCGAGATGGCAGCAGTGTGAGTTCTTTCAGATTTGTCCTTGCCAGCTGTGTGGAAGCACGCTCCCTGTGGTTCACTGTTATCCTCAAAGCCTTTTAAGAGCACGAATGTACGACAATGAGTAGAAACCTTCTATTTGAACTGATGTCCTGGCAACGTCTATATACTAAATCTGGGTCAGATTTCTTCTAGTTTTCAAAAGAGGCAAATGAACTGAAGAGATTTAATTCTCTTCATACCGTATTTTTCAGGGTTTCTATAGTTGAATTTTCAATACTCATCATATTTATCACTTTTCACTATGTGGTTAAAGAATAATCTTTATTATAGCATATAAAATATAACAGTTGTATTGAAGGAATCTCATTTCAAAACCTATTTTCCTGAAATTCCAAAATTTACCCTCTATGTCTCATGTCCAACAGAGTTAGGTAACAGTCAAATGGAAAGAAGAAAGTAGAGACACCACGGTGGTATATTACAAGGTTTTATAGCTCCAGCTGTATTATAGAGTATTCTCTAGTGTAAGTATACTCTTGTGTTATGCACATTAGCAAATTGCCTTGCACACAATGAAAGACAGGAATTTGATATAAAACTAGATCATTTCAATAAGATACATTTTTAGATATCATAACAAATATTTAACGAATAATTGTGCAGATTGCATTTAATTTTTTTAACTTCTCACAACTTTCAGTGAAGAACTTGAGCAAATTAGAAAGTCAATATGAAAAGGATTTAATTTGTGAAAGCATGATACAAAGACAAATACTTTAAAATGCACAAAAACTGTAATTCAGAATGTATGTTCTACATATATTGGTGTGTTAAGAATTAAAATAATGCTAAGATTCATCCTAGAGAGAGTTAAACCAGGCTGCTCCTTGGAGGCAAGGATTGTGGGTCTTCGCCTGACATACTTTGGACATGTTGTAAGGAGGGACAGGTCTTTGGAGAGGGACATCATGCTTGGTAGGGTGGAGGTACAGCGCAGGAGGGGAAGACCCTCTATGAGGTGAAGTGATTCAGTGACTGAGGTGGAGTCATTCAGTGACTGGGGTAATCGGGATGGGTGTGTCAGAGGCAATGAGATTGGCACAGGATAGAGCAGGGTTTAGGGCTGTTGTGCATAGGGTCGCTATGAGTCGCAAATGACTCGACTGGCACATAACAACAACAACAATATTGTGGCCAAGATTTAAATTAAGATCTGATGACTCACTCTATGTATAAACACTGTATATACTACTCCAGGAATATTTAGTGGTCACAATTTTAGTGACATAAATGAGTAGGTTTCACAGCTAAAAAAAATTGAATTTATTATTCACATTGAAGCATAGTTATTGCTGTCCCCCCAAAATAGGAAGTACTATGCAGAGCAATGACTTTCAAATCATACTTCTTTCACATAGTCTGTTAAAAGAATATTTTTTAATTCCTCCAAAACATTGAAGTTATTAATGGTAAAACAATGCCTATATATAAATGTATTAGGGACGTGTGGAAGGACTTTTGTAGCCCATTGTTGTTCTGTGCCGTCAAGTCACCTGTGACTCATAGCTACCCTATGAATGGCTCTGGACTCTGCTCTCTCCTGAGCCAATCTCACTGTCCCTGACACACCTACTCTCATTCTTCCAGTTATTGTATCAATCCAACTCACTCAGGAGTTTCCTCTCTTGGGCTATGCCTCTACTCTTCCAAGCATGATGACCTTCTCCAAGGCCTGTCCCTCCTGAGCACAAGTATGTAAGATGGAGCATCAAAGTCCTTGCCTCCAAGAAGCAGCCTGATTTCACCCTCTTCAGGATAAACTCATTTGTTCTCTTGGCAGTCCATAGAATATTCAATAATATTTTCTAGCATCACAACTTAAGTCATCAATTCTCCCATCATCTTTTGTAATTGTCCATGTCTCTGATGCGAGGCAAGTAATTGTGAAGTCTATGATGTGAATCAGGGGTACCTGAGTCTCCAGAATGATATTGTTGCTCTTTAGCACTTTTGAGATGTTCCTGAGAGCTAATTTTCTCACTGCAATTTGTCTTTTGCTTTTCTGACTGCTGGTGCTAAGAATGTTGATCTTAGTGCTGAGTAAGTTGAAAATGTTAGCAAATTCAATCTCTTCTCCGTCTATCACGGCACTGTCAAATGGTCCAGAGGTGAAAGTCTTTGTCTCTTTACTTTTGAGCTTCAGTTCATATTTAAGATGGTAGTCCTTGACATTCTGTAGCAAATGTTTCAGGTCCTTCTCAGTTTTTATGAGCAGCTTGTGCCACCTGAATAATCTAGGTTGTTGAATATTCCTCCAATCCTGATGCCACGTTCCTCCTCATAAATTCCATCCTCCCAAATGATCTGTTCCACATATAGATAGAAAAGGAATAGATATAGGGCGTCTTCCTGAAGCACTCTTTTATTGATTTTGAATCATGCAGTGTTTTCTTGCTCTTCTTTTACAACTGCTTCCTGGTCTAAATATAGATTTTTGCATGAGTATATCAGATGTCCTGGGATTTCCATTCTTCCCAAGGCTAGCCACAGTTTGTTGTGGTCCACACAGTAAAATGCCTTTGCATAGTGAGTGAAACACGGGTGTTTCTCTGGTACTCTTTGCTTTCAGCCAACATCCATCTGATATTGGAAATAATGTCTCTGGTGCCATGGCTTCTTCTAAATCCAGCCTGTATTTGTGGCTATGCATGCATAAATAGTAGTCTTAGGGGAGAAGACACATATAAAAGAGATCTAGTCTGGAATGACCTTCTGACTCAGTGGCAGTGTGTGAATGAAAAATGAGTTCTAAAGAGTCTCATTTATCTGTATACATCTGTTGTTTACTTACTGGTTTAGGGAAGATTGGAGAAACTGAAGATATCACAAGAATTGTAAAAAATAATTCTTGTGAAATCTTCAGTTTCTCCAATCTTCCCTAAATCAGCAATGAATTATGTTGACTACCTTAAAAAAAAGAAAAATAAAATTAAACTAATTGTGCTTTTGAGGGTCTGACCCACAGTCGGTCATGGCCTAGTTTTGACTGCTGATATTAATCATGGGCAAAAATCTCTTCCATGAATGTAGTCAATCTGCCTAAGACTCAATGACACTTAACAACAACAATAACAACAACAAAAGCATAGAGAGAGAGCTGTTGGCCTAGTGGACAAAAAGTCATGTTCGCAAGCCAAGGGTGGGTGAATCTACTCCGTGGCCCTCAGGTCTTCCTTTAATACTGTTGGTGAAACATTCTTCTAGGTCATATAACCTGGGTATGTCCACTTGCTGTATAGATATAACTCATGGTTGCTGTGAAGCTGAACACTGTGACACTGATGAGTCAAATGTGAGAATGATTACATGTGGTGGACAGTGTTTGGTGGAGCTCCCCATTAAAAATGCTTGGAGTGGCATCCACCTCCATAATAGCTTGCCTCTGGAGATACTATGAACCTGGAGAAGGGATGTAAGTAACACAAGTGTTGAAGACTTTTGTTTATAGGGTCACTATGAGTTGCCAGGATGAAAGTAACACAAGTGTTGAGGACTTCCGTTTATAGGGTCGCTATGAGTTGCCTACTACCAGCAGCACTTAATAAGAACATACAACAACTTGGGAAGGACTGAAGAGCATTAGGCTGAGTGAACTAACTAAGTTTCATAGGGACAAATTCTGTGTAAGACAATTATTATAAAAATAGATAACTAAAAAAAATAAAAAAATAGATAACTAGTAAAATGTGTATGAGGATCTAAGAGGTGGGGAGCAGAGGGATAGTGATGGACAGGAGGGGATAATCATGGGGTCACACAGTTTGGTGGAGGGAGATTGGTTAGCGAGGTTGGGGGAATCTGGTATGAGGGGCAATGTATAAAATCTTTACAGGTAAACCAGTGTAAAAAATAATAAAACAAAAAGAAAAAAGACCCAATTATGCATTTTTCTATATAGCGTCACATACGAAATGAATTTATTTTGTCACAGTATATTTAATAGTAACCACCATAAAAATGATCTTATTTTTTATGTACCATTTACATTCCATATTACATTACCAGTGATAGATGATAGATAGATAGATAGATAGATAGATGATATATAGTTATAATCCTCCCTAAAGCTATGAACTTTGATAAATGGAGATAAAGTAAGGCTAAATGCCTTTCCCCCCCCCATAAGGTTGCTATGAATCATGCTCAACTCGAAGGCAATCAACAACAACAACAACAAAATTAAAACTCTAAATTTGCAAATATGTTACTCATTTTCCTTTTGCCAAATTTCTATCTTAAATGGATTTAATTACAAATGTGATTCTGTCGATATCATATTTAATATTGCAAATGTCAAAGACAGAGTGGCAATGACAGGATGTATATTTCTCTTGGTTTTTCATGTTAAAATGTACCTATTATGCATATTTTTTGCCTACAGCTCTCTGCTCATGGAAGAATCCAACCAATGAAGAATTATACATTCTCATTGCTTTCGTGTATTTTTTATAGAAGACATTCGAGGTACCTGCTGTTGTTGTTGTTAGGTGCCACTGAGTTGACCATAACTCAGCAACTCTGTGAGCCTTGCTTTATCCCTTAGCCACACAATCTTTGATATGCTAGAGCCCATTGTTATAGTGATTATGTCAATCCATCCTGGCCACAATCTTCTTTCTCTGACACTTCTCATTTCCAACCATAGCAACCATTAATAAGAATTATTAATTAACCTGAATATAAGTGAAAAGTATATGAGAAGAAATTTATCATTCTTACTTCTAAGCAGCACAAAAACACTAGTTTGTCCTTTGGTAGTCCATGGGATATTCAGTATTATTCTACAACACCACATTGTGTGACTCGATGGCAATCATCAACAATAACAATGCATTGAAATTATTGTATGAAATACTATGTGAATGAAGAATACTGTGAAACACAATGTATACACACTTTGTAAGCTAACGTATCTAAAATTAAAATTTAAAAAACAAAAAATAATCATCACAAAGGACAGTAAGATAAACAAATACTCCTTTAGTATAAACAGCTGGTAAAATCTAGTTAAAATTTCAGTTTAACTTATTATATCCTAGATTTTATATCATTAGA
>NW_006399923.1:1784310-1786161 GCF_000299155.1 Elephantulus edwardii | reverse complement strand
AACAACAATAACAATGACTGAATTTCCAAAATAATCCTGAACTTGCTACAGAAAAGGAGGACTAAGAAACTTTCTTTGTCAGTTCAGCAATGTATGTTGTTGTTGTGTGCTATGGAGTGAGAACCCACCCACAGCTGAACCTATGGCGGGTTTTGGAAATCAGTTAATCACATGGAAGGAGATTGCCCAGCCTTATCTCTTGGAGCTGCTGGTGGATTTGAATTGTGTGCCTTCGGTATTGGAGCACAGCTTCCTATCACTAGTCCACCAGAGCTCCCTGTCTGTTCAGCAGTGTATAGAAACTACAAAATCCAAACAAATATGCTTACCCAGGGAAATTCAGATGCACCAATGAGAGAAAGAGGGAGAGAGCAACAAAATGTTTTCAAAGAAACTAACCCCTATAGTTTCCTAACTAAAAATATCATGATCAATTATTTTAACAACCATGAACTTAGAGAAACACATACTTTAATATCTGTAATCATTTGAGGGAAGAACCGGGACATATGACATGATGCAATTACTTAATTTGTGATTTTCTTAATTGAGCAGTAGTTTTTAGGTTATGTGAACAAAAGAGAAACAGTATAGATTTCAAGAAATGTTGTCTGAATAGACTTCTCTCAGAAGAGTTTGCTAGATAGATATTGGACAGAAGGGAATTTGAGATTGTATTCCCTGGAAGTAATTGGAATAAAGCAATTCAATGCTGCCAGATAAATATTGACCTATATGTGCTAACAGACAGTCACGCTCAAAATAGAGTTGACCTCCTCTTGCAGAAACTGAACAGCGTTGCCAGTATGTGTGTCTGTATGAAAGGCTATCTGATTCTGGTAAAGAGATTATTTGAGTGTATGCCTACAGGCAAAGTAAACATTTCCTGAATGTAGCTTCAAATATACTACACTGTTCAGAAGAATATGTTTCATATCCAAAACTATGAACATGCAGAATAGTTGTGACTCAGAGGAATTTTGAACCAAATTTTATTATGCATTTACATTAATTTTTAGCAAATGAACAAATAAACACCAAAATTAATTCTGAAGTGTTTAAACTGCATTTTTCTTAGGAATATCATATCAACATTTATTGTTGTTGTTATGTGCCCTCAAGTTGCCTGTGACTCATAGTGACAACAACTCTGAAGCCTACCCTGTCCTGAGCCAGTCTCACTAACTCAAACACACATAGCTTATTGCCCCAGATACTGTGTCAATCCATCTCATCCGGGATTTTCTACCTCTGCGCTGTCCACACATCCTTCTGAGCATGATGTCCTTCTCCAAGGACAGTTCCCTCCTGGTTATGTGTCCCAAATATGTGAGATGTAGCTTCAAAATCTTAGCTTCCTTGGTTTCAACAACTCCAAGAAAGATTTGTTTTGCGTGTGTGTGTTCAAGACTCTTCTCCAGTACCACAACTCAAAGGCATCAATTTTTCTTCTGTTGTCCTTCGTCATTGTCCAGATCTCTGATGCAAAATATGTAATCATAAAGACTTTGGCCTGGATCAAGCACACCTTACTCTCTAGACTGACATTTCTGCTTCTTAGTACTCTGGAGAGATCCCTGATAGAAGATTTAGTACAATTAATTTTAGTATAATTAATGAAGTACAATTAGTCTTTTGATTTCCTGACTGCTGGTACCAAGAATTGTTTGTGGAGCTGAGCAATCTATAATTGTTAACAACTTCAATCTCCTTTCTGCCTGTTATGGTGCTATCAATTGGCCCAGTGGTGAGAATCTTTATCTTCTTGATGTTGAGTTTCAATCCATATTGAAGTCTCCAACATTTTAAGTCCTCCTCAGCTTCAGCAAGTAAGGTTGTGTCATCTGCATA
>NW_006399923.1:1773314-1783865 GCF_000299155.1 Elephantulus edwardii | reverse complement strand
TGTTTGATATTAGTGATATTTTTTGATAATTATCACAGTCTTTCTGGTCACCTTTTATTGAAATGTGAATAAATATGGATGTCTTCCAGTCAGTTGGCCGGGTAGTTGTCCTCCAGATTTCTTGGTACAATCTATTGAGCAGTTTCACAATTGGAATTAGTGGAATACCAGGTGACCAATGTATATATGTAAATGTAATTTCTATATCAGATAAATGTAAATGAAATTTCACCTTTTTTTAATAATGTTGTACAGTGGTAACTTGTGTGTTGCAATGATGGCGAAAGTCTTTATTTTTTACCTTTATTTTTAGCTAAAGTGAACCTGAAAGAAATGAAAGAGTTGAAGTGATATTTCAAAGGCAACTCCAGAAGAAAGTAAGGTAAAATATTATGATATAGAATTTATACATACATGTATGCATACATAGATATATAATAAAGCATATATCATTAAGTATTTTTCACAAAGGGCCTCAGAAATTCCCGCCCACCCCACAGGTAAAGATGAGGGAAAACCCCAAGGTGGTGTGATTGTTTGCAGGATGCGTAGAGAGGGTAGAAAGAAATATTCACAGGCGAAGAACCAGTATAGCACAAAGGGCCTCAGAAATCCTTGCCCACCCCACAGGTGAAGGAGAAGACCCCTAAAGACAGAAAACAAACAAACAAACAAACAAACAAATCCAACCCCTCAAGATGTCTAAAACTTAAAGAATTGGGGAAAGAGAATCAAGGCGTGAATTTTAATATTGAAGGATTCTAAGGTAAACTATTGAATAAAAAGCATCAAAAGAAAGAAATACATATTACATTCTACCAAATATTGGTTGACAGTTGTATATTTCAGAAAGCAATACATGAATTAACATTGTGGCTATTAAATGAAGAATTTGAAGCTGTAGTGAAGGTATTGGCAAAACAAAGAAACAGGCAAAACAATCAATATCAACAAAACCCCGATAATACTCTTGAGTATTGACAAAATTACAACTGAGAGATTTAAAAATACAAATGGGAATGGCTAGTCACATATACCAGGGAACTTGGAAGCAAATACACTTGCCAACTGACTAGAAAAGGTCCATGTGTGCACTTATTTAAAAAAAAAAAAGATGTTGACCTAGAAAGTGAAAGTTACCAAATAATATATCACACATGAATACGATTTTGATGAAATAATTTAAAAAAAATAGTTGTAGTAGTACATCAAAACAATTCAAATTATATTTGGAAAGGAATTTGGGACAAAGGATTGCTGATCTCATGAGGATCTTGGCTGAAAGCAGAGAACCGTAGGAAGAGGCTCACATATATTTTACGGATTATGTAAAAGCATTCAGCTGTCTGGTTCATAACAAATTATAGACAGACTTGCAAAGATAAAAATTATAGAACACTTAATTTTGCTCACAGGGAAAGCATACAGTCTAAGACTGAGAATCAATCATTACAGTAGAATTGAATACTACATATGTTGAAATCTGCAGAGATACATGATAAGATTGTGTCTTTTTAACACAAGTATTTAATATATATTATGAAAAAATAATCTGAGAAACTGCATTGTATTTAGAAATTTGTGGTGTCAAGATTGGAAGAATGACACACTTTGATTACTGTGAGTGAAGAAGTGCTTACTGTAGAAGTTTAAAGGCTAAAACCTTCAGTAAAGATTCTACTTCGGCATTGTTATGTCAGGTGCCATCCAGTTGACAATAACTCATAGTTAAAATATGAATTATATATATCAGTTTGCTTTGTCTTGTGCCATTCTCATAATCTCCTTGAGATAATTGTCATAGTCACTGTGTCAATTCCCTTTATGAAGCCTTCCTTTCTTTCCACTTTGATTTCTTTTGCCATGGACTGACCCCTCTGTCCAAAGTGTGTGTGTGCAAACTTGCTCAGACTGCCTAAGACAGACTTGTTAGTTCCTTTGATAGTTTATGAGTTATTTAGTACTCTTTTTCATCACCACACTTCAAGGACATGGACACTTCTTTCAATTTATTAATCATCCAATTTTCAGAAGCATATATTAATGTAACACAATATATTTGATAAAGGTAAAAGTAACAATAAACTTACATTTCAGAATGTATGTAGATTATTTAAAACTACAACAATAATAACTTAGGATTTGAGGAAAGACAAGATTTTTCTTTTGTTCGTTTGGGGGTTTTTTTTGGATTTTTTCTTTATTTTTTAAAATTAATTTTAATGAAAATTTACAAAGACTTAGGTTTTCCAGTCATTCATTGTTGCACTTTTTTCTCCCTACTCACCCCCTACCTGCCAATTCACTCTTCTCCTTGAAAAGAAACAAGAAACCAACAGAAACAAAAAAAAAAAACCAAAAAAACAAAACAAAAACAAAACAAAAATGCTTTCATTTTTATCTAATCCCTTTCCCCCAAGTCCACTTCACTATGCCGCCTTCATTCTGGAATTCTGTAATGACAAGAATACCCATTCATATGTCCTTTTAATACAGTTCCAACCCTTATCTGTTTCAATGCAATGCATCATTCCTCCTCTCCTTTTCTGTCTTCCTTCAACCCTGATGTCAGTCCCGTTCTACAACAGTGGCCCTATGCAATATTTGACCTTTTGTAACTGAGATATTTCACCCAGCATGATGTCCTCCAGGGTCATCCATTTTACATAATATTTCATGAGTTCCTTGTTTTTCAATGCTGCCAAGTATTCCATTGCATGACTATACCAGAGCTTCTCTATCCTTTTGTTTGTTGATGGGCACTTGAATTGTTTCCAGCTCTTTGCTAGTATGAAAAAAGTCACAATAAACATGGGTGTGCATATATATGCTTGAGTGGCAGTTATGGTTTCTTTAGGGTAAATTTCCAGTAGTGGAATTGCTGAACCAAATGGTATTTCTATTTGCAACTTTTTGAGAAAGCACCATACAGTCTTCCATAGTGGTTGCACTATTTTACACTCCCACCAACAGTGAATAAGGTTCCAGTTTCCCCACGACCTCTCCAGCATTTTATGTTTGCCATTCTGTTAAATTTTGCTGTTCTTATTAGGGTGAGATGATATCTCATACTTGTTTTTATTTGCATCTCTTTTAGAGCTAGGGATTTTGAACATTTCTTCGTGTTTGTGTGCCAACTGAATGTCTTCTTTGGCGAAGTGTCTGCTCATATCCTGTGACCATTTTTTAACTGGGTTATTTACCTTTATCTTGTTGTGGTGCTAGAGTATTTTATAAATTCTAGATATAAGTCCCTTGTCTGACATGTCATTATCAAATATTTTTCCCAATCTGTGGCTTCCCTTTTTACCCTGTTGGAGAAGCTTTTGGATGTGCATAGAGATTTGATTCTTAGAAGGTCCCATTCATCTATTTTTCTCCTCCCCTGGTTGTAGATTTTCCAGGATGCTTGGACGACTGTTTGTGCTGTGGATTAGAACTTCTAGAGTTCTTCCGAGCTTTTCTTTCATGAAGTTTATAGTCCTTGGTTTTAGACCTAGATCCATAATCCACTTTGAAGTGTTTTTTGTGTATGGGATGAGGTGTGGATCTTGCTTGTGTTTTCTGCAGATACTTTTCCAATTTTGCCAGGACCATTCATTAAAAAGGCTGTCATTTTCCCACTTAACTGATTTCATCTCCTTGTCAAAAATCAACTGACCATAGGTAGATGGGCTGATTTCTGGATTCTCAATTCTATTCCACTGATCTACGTGTCTGTCATTGTACCAGTACCATGCTGTCTTGACCACAACGGCAGTGTAGTAGGTTTTGAAATCAGGGAGTGAGATGCTTCCTATTTTGTTTCTCTTTTTTATGAGTGTTTTGCTTATTCTGGGCCTCTTGAAAGACAATAATTTTTAAGACAGAAATCCACAATTAAATGTAAACATTCCAGAAGGAAATAAGAAGTTATTTATCTCTATATATAAACTGAGTGAATTAAAACAGCAAAGAAGATTTTGACCAAAATGTGCCAAGAGCTGTAGCCAGAAAATCAAAAGGGAAGAAAGTACTAGGCATTTCTCTACTAGAAGTAACTAAAGAACAAGTTCAAGCTGTGAGTTACAATATATAAGGATGCTACAGAAAAGATATTGAATGATTCAAGAAGCAACAAAAGAAGATTGAAGGTTGAAGGAGGGCATAAAGGAAATGGCAAAGATCTGGTGTGGACCTGAAAATATATGGTAATGGTGGGTATAGTCCAGTGGTGCTTAATTTTATAAAATATAATGTGTGGAAACTCAAGTGGGAAAGAGTGGGAATGGAGGGGTGAGGATAGATAGGAACAAAACTTACAAGGCTGCACAGTTCGGTGGGTGGAATGAATGAGAGAAGGCAAAGGAAAGAATCCAGGCAAAAAGACAACGTAATGATAGGCAAGTCCAATAGTGATCAATTTTATAAACCATAATGCACGAAGATGATTTTATGAAACAGCAAGAGTGAAGAATACTGTGAAACATAATGTATATGGACATTGTAAGCAAACCAATATAAAATAAGAATTAAAAAGGAAAGAAAAATAGATGGAAAGAAAATCCACAGTTACTATTCAAAAAAGTATTGACTGACAAGAACCAATGGTTAAAGAAGGAGGAAGTTCAAGCACTTCTGAATAAATTGACAAAAAATAAGACCCAAGAAATTTATGGAATGCCAACTGACTTATTTCAACAAACCAGGGTGCAGGCCTGGAAATGTTCACCAGGTTGTGCCAGGAAATATGGAGGAAAATTACCTGTTCTACTGACTGGAAGATATTCATAATTAGTCCCAATCCTAATGATGATCTTACAGAATGTGGAAATTATTGAAAATAATGAGTAATATCACACAAAAACAACTTCTTCCTGAAAAATATTAAAAAGTGACAGAGAACTTCCAGAAAAAAATACAAGCTGGATTTAGAAGAGGCCATACTGCTAGGGATATCATTGCTGATATCAGATGAATTATGGCTGCAACCAGAAAGCAACAAAAAGGATATCTATTTGTGTTTTATTAATTATACAATAGCATCTGACTGTGTGGTTCACAAAAAAGTAGTGACTAATGTTAGGAAGAATGGGAATTCAAGGACAGCTAACTGATTGTGCTCATACAAAATCTATATTTAAACCAAAAGTTGTTGTCAGAACAGAGCAAGTGAACATTGCATGGTAAAAATCAAGAAAGTAGTGTGTCAGGAATGTATCTTTTCCTGACATATTTTTAACCTACCTGCAAAGCAGATCATTAAGGAGACTGAACGTTATGAAAACAGTGGCATCAGGATTGGAGGAAGACTCATCAACAACCTGTGTTATAGAAATGGTACAACCTTACTGACTGAAACTAAGAGGACTTGAAGCACTTGATGCAGAAGGTCAAAGACTGCAGCCTTTAATACGGATTATATCTCAATATCAAGAAAACAAAGACCTTTACCACGGGGCCAACAGACATTATCATAGTGTATGGAGAAAGGATTGAGGTTGTTACTGGTTTCTGTGAGCTTGAATCCACAATCGACATTCTTGGCACCAACAGCCAGGAAATCAAAAGACAAGTTGTATTGGGAAAATTTGTTGTCAAGGATTTCTCCAGAGTGAAAAAAAAACAAAATCCAGAAGTATCCGCTCAGAGAAGATGTGCATGATTCGGGCCATGTCCTTTGCAATTACTTGCAAAGTAATTACCTAATAATGATTATCTTAGAACTGGATAATGAATAAGATGGACAAAATAAGAATCAATGCTTTTGAATCATAATGCTGGAGCAGAGTATTTAATATACCATGGACTGCTCAGAGAACAAACAAATCTGTTTCAGAGACCAAAGGATTTTGAAGCTCCAGCACACACACTTCAAACATCTCTCCAAGATATATTTTCAGATGGAGCCAGTTCTTGAAGAAGGACATCCTTCTTGGAAGGGTAGAGAGTCAGCAAAGAAGAAGACCCTGAATAAGACGGATTGGCACAATGACTGCAGCAATGGTGTAAGATGTGTCTCAGATGGTAAATTCACTGGTAGATGGGAATCAGTGAGGTGGATTGACACAGTGATTGCTGCAATGGGCTCTAGTGTGTCAGAAAGTGTAAGGATAGTGCAGGATAGGGAAATATTCAGGTCACTGTGGGTCATACTCATCACAATAGTACCTACCGTCACCACAACAACAATCCACCTCATATTCAGGAGTATGGTTCCCTGTGGTTTGTGAGCTATTGTAACATATTTCAGACCCAGTAGAGCAGCAGGTCTGTTGTTGGAATTGGTAGGCAGAAGTGTGAGAATGTAGAGGACGTGTTCAATCTCTTGGGAATTGGTTTTGTGCTATGGATGCTGCTGGTGGGGGAAGTTTCCCCTTGTGCAGTAGTAGAAGTTAGATATGGCTGTCACTATGCCATTTTTGCTCCTTTTTATAAACACATGTGCTCTGTAACTTGGAAAATTTGGTTTTTGTTACTAAACTCTACAAAATACATGAATACGTACTTTTAAAGACACATGCAAGAATTACACTAATATTACTACTCTTCTTAAACCAAAATGGAAATACCCAAACACCTGTGTTGCTATGGTTGTTACGTGCTGTAGAGATAAGTATGACTTATAACTACCTTATAAACAGGCAGTTTGAAACCTGTTCTTTCCTGTCCTATCCTCACCATCTCTGAGTCACTATAGCCCATTCAGGAAAACACATTGTTAATCAATCTCATCGGAGGTTTTCCTCTGCTTTGCTAACCTCAATCTTTCCAAGTATCACACATATTTCCGAGGAATAATTTTGCCTAGCTACATTTCCAAAATATGAAAGATGAAGCTTCATCATACTTGTCTCCAAGGAGTATCCTGGGCAAATCCTTTTCAGGATGTATCTGTTTATTCTTTTGGAAGTCCATTGTTTGTTGTTGTTGTTGTTGTTGTTATGTGCCACTGAGTCACTTGCAACTCCTAGCAACCTTATGTTCAACAGCTCTGAACCCTTCTCTTTCCTGTGTCCAACTTACTGTTTCTGAAACATCTATTCCCATTACCCCAGCCACTGAACCAATCCACCTCGTTGAAGGTCTTCTTCTCCAGCACTGTTCCTCCACATTTCCAAACATCATGTCCTTCTCAAGGACTGATTCTTCCTCACAACATACCCAAAGTACATCAGACAAAGCTTCAGATTCCTTGCCTCGAAAGAGCAGCCTGGTTTCACACTCTCTAGAATGAACCTGTTTGTTCACCTGGCAGTCCATAGCAGTAAATACTCTTCTCCAGCATCACAGCTCAAAGGCATAAATTATCTTTGTATCATCTCTGTCATTGTCCAGTTTACTGATGCATAACAAGTAATTGAGAAGACTATGGCCTGGATTAGGTGTGTCTTTGTCTCCAGACTGATCTATTGCTTTCCAGTAATCTGGAAAGGTCTCTGACAGCAGACATTCCCAATGCAATTTGTCTTTTGATTTACCAAAATTATTGATTGTGGAGCCAAGCAAATTAAACTTATTAACAATCTCAATCTCTTCACCATCTATCATGATGCTGCCAATTGGCCCAGTGGTGATAATAATTTTTTTTTTTAATGTTGAGATTCAATTACTATTTAAGGCTGCCATCTTTGACCTTCTGCAGCAAGCACTTCAGGTCCTCTTCAGTTTCAGCAAGCAGGATTGTGTCATCTGATTAAAAAGATTGTTGATGAGTCTTCCTTCAATCCTAATGCCACATGCCTCTTCATAGAGCCCAGACTTCTGTATGATCTATTCTGTATAAACATTGAAAAGATGTGGAGATAGGATACATCCCTAATGTACTCCCTTTGCATTTTGAACCATGCAATGTTTCTTTGCTCTGTTCTGATGACTACCTCTTGGTCCAAGTTCAGGTTTCACATTAGCACAATGAAGTGTTCTGAAATCCCCATTCTTCTCAGAGTTAGCCACAGTTTGTTGTGATCTACACAGTCAAATGCCTTTGCATAGTCAATAAAACACAAATAGACATTGCTCTGGTGCTCTCTGCTTACAGCCAAGATTCATCAAACATTAATTATAATATCCCTAGTACCACAGCCTCTTCTACAACCAGCCTGCACTTCTGGCACATCTGCTGATACACTGTTCCAGCTATGAATAATCTTCAGTAAGATCTTGCTTTCAGGTGATATTAGTGATACTGTTTGATAATTTCCGTACTCTGTAGGATCATCTTTCTTTGGAACAGAAACAAATATAGATGTCTTTCAATCAGTTGGCAAAGTGGTTGTCCTCCTTGAATGTCCATGGAGATTGAAAAATTATTACGTCCTGATTTTCAGTAACTAAGCCACTAATAAAGTGTTTGTGGCTCAAACTTACTAACAGCTCCAAAATGGAAAGTCATGGCAATCTGCTTCTGTAGAGATTACAGCAAATTTCTGTAGAGATTAAAGTAAATTTTGTAAATTTTTGAGGCTGCTTCTACATCGTCCTAGCTAGAGTCTCTATGAGTTGGAACTGAATTCATAGCATTAGGGTTAGGTTTTAGGTTGATAGTGAAAAACAATTAACCAATACAAATCTCTCAACATGCTGTTAGATGCTGCTGATTCAGCTTCAAGTCAGAGAACTATTGTCTAATAGGATGAAAACTCAATCCTGCATCTTCTCCACAATCTCTATTGTACTGAAAATACCTTGTTGCAGCTATGTCCTTCCTTACTCAAACACTGGCCTCCACTGATGACATGTGTTAAATATGTGAGATAAAAATCTCGTCATTCTTTTCTTGTTAGGAGCACTTTGGCTACACTGAGAATAAATAGAGTATTTTGACAATCCATGGTATATTCAATACTCTTCTGCAGTGTAATAACTCAAAGTAATAGATTATTCATTGATACTCCTTTTTGTTATCCAGTTTTTTCATGTGCTTTAGACAATGCACTTATAAAAATATACACTGTGTTGTCAATTTTGTATTAAACAAACACTAAAAAATACCCTCATAAATTTAAAAAGGCAGCAATTATTCATTTACGGTGAAAAAATCACAGGACTGTGCTGAGGATCGAGATAGCTTTTTGTGAATAAATCTAAAAAGGTCCTGTGGTTCTAGGAATATTTTAAATTCTTTTATTTAAATAAGGTTTTCATGACTACTAATTTGTGAAAAATAAATCAGTCTATTATATATTACATATGTACTTCTCTGTGTTCATATATTTATGTAAAACTATTTTAAAATACTAACAAAACAAATTAAATAAAATAAAAAATGCTTTTTTTCTGTAAGCAAGTATTAGCATATAGCACTTAAGCACTCTACATAGTCTTTATAGCAGCTAAAGTATTTGAGAAACAAAATATATTCATAACTAGATTATACAACAGTGAAAATTTTAATGCATTTATCCCATTATCGTCCTCATTACTTGTTAGAAAATGAAATATTAGTAGAGAACTGGAATAAAACGTCAGTTTTTTTCTTTCTGCATGTGGTTTAGCGTATCATATATACACGTGAATTAAAAATTACAGATTTATTATTTTCTATTTAAGGTTTTAATAAAAAAATTGAGGTTAATGGAGTGAAGTAACTTATTAAAATGTCCTTAAAACTGTCAAAAATATACATTGCTTCATTTTCTTCTGCAGGTGTACACATATTCTGATGAATGGAATCGTCCATTTTTAGGTGCACAGTAATTACCTGTGTTTTAATTATTGCGCATATAACCAAACTTTGTGAATCCCTATTTATTCCTTTAAACAAAAGTGGACATATCATAGACAAGTAAATCTCTTAGAGAACTGGGTATCTTTTCGAAATGGAAAATTTCAATCATCCATGAAATTAAAGAGTGCTGTAGGGACAAAAAAGTTTTTCAATTATAAATTCTGTCCTTTTGTCTTAGATTTTTTTGTTTAAATTTTCGTGTCAAGATAAGTAGTGTCTTCTTCCAATATGAACTAGTATGTTTTTATCTCAAGCTAACGTCATTGTGTCTAACTCTTGCTACTTCTAATACCTGAAACTGAAGTATTTTCAGATACTTCTCAACTTCATAGCTCAGTTTGTGTATATCTATCAATTATTCTGGTTATTTTGCATTGCTAGTATTCTGATCTTTTCATAAGGCTTTCAGTTTCCCCCTTTTAATACAATTAGGTATTTGCTATGCTTGTAAAATTGAAAATTAAAGGAAGAAGGCATGGTGTCTGGTGGAAGAAAGTAGGTAAGAGAGACAGCAAAGAAACTGAGAAACTCTTTGGAAAATAACTCTTCTTACCTGTCAAAGGTGAAATGTAAGGTTATTAATTTTGTCAGGTTTCTTTCTGCTATCATGCCCACAAGAGTCGACGACTTTCATTCATAGGGTCATTATGAATTGCCTATGACTAGACTTCACTTAAAAACATAGAGAGAGACTAGTTAACCTAGTGGACAGAAAGTGATGCTACCATGCCAAAGGTGGTGATTCTAATCCGCAGCCCTCAAGACTGTTTTTCAGGTTGTATAGCCCTGGTCTGTCCACTTGCCATACAGAGGTAACTTGTGGTTGCTGTGAAGCTGAGCAC
>NW_006399923.1:1770426-1771776 GCF_000299155.1 Elephantulus edwardii | reverse complement strand
CTCATAGAGGGTCTTCACCACCTGCGCTGTCCCTCCACCCTCCCAAGCATGATGTCCCTCTCCAAGGACCTGTCTCTCCTTGCAACATGTCCAAAGTATTGTGTTTTATGAATTCAATCACCATTGGACCTTGCCCATCATGACCCAGTCTTTTCAGGTCCTGCTGGATCTTTCCCACTCCTTTACCTCCTCCCTTCAACTATCAAATTTTGTGACCCTGTGGTTTCACCCCTAATAATCTTCATCCCTCTCCTCCCACCCCTTCATGCATTGGGATGTCAAGCATGTTTTAATAGTTATCCTTCAATTTTTAAAATAATGGTCTTATGTAGTGTTTTTCCTTATGAGACAGATCAAGTTCACTTAGCATAATGCTCTCCAGTCTCTCCCAAGTTATGTAATATTTTCTGAAATTGTTGCTGTTGAGTGCTGCTTTTTATTTCATTGTGTGAATATGCCAAAATTTCTAAGTCCATTAATTTTAGTTGAGCATTCCAACCATCTATGTTCTTGCAATGGTGAATAAAACTGCTATGAACATTGGGTGTAGAGCTCTCTATTTCCATTGCAGTTCTAATTTCCTTGGGGTATATTCTTAGTAGTAGAATTGCTGTGTCATACAGAGTTTCTATGACTTGAGAAGATAGTTTGACATTTCCTCCAACCATATATTTGTTGATGGGTATTTGCACTGTTTCCATATTCTTGTTAATGTGAATTATGCTGCTAAGAATATAAATTGACATAACTCCATTTGTGTCTCAGTCTGAATTTCCTTTGGGTTCATTTCTAGTAGTACAATAGTTGGGTCATATATATTCCCATGCTCAGCATTTTGTGGAAACAACAAACTACATTCCAAAGTGATTATACTGTATTAGAATCCCACTAGCAGTGCCTGAGAAGTCCAACATCTCCACATCCTCTCCAACATCCATTCTTTACTGTCATGTTAAACTCCACTACTGCTATAAGAGTGAGATGTTATCTCTTTGTAGGTTTGGTTTGTATCTCTCTTAATGCCAGAGTTTTGAGCATTTCTTCATGGATCTGTTGAACATTCCACTTCCTTACTTTAAGAAAAATATTTCTATGTCCTTTCCCCGTGTTTTGATTATTAGTCTTTTCCTGTAAAGGTCCTACAGTATTCTAGAAACCTTTATTAAGAGACCTTTGTGTGAAATGTAGTAATTGCTAAATGTTTCTGGATGGTGGTTTGTTTGGTTTTTTTGTTTGTTTGGTTATGGGTTTTTTAGTGTCTATATTGTCTTTTTTATTTACTGCTAAAGTATTTGATACACACTGGGACATGTTTTTTAGAAGGTCTCATCCACTGATTTTGTCCTATCA
>NW_006399923.1:1766774-1768255 GCF_000299155.1 Elephantulus edwardii | reverse complement strand
GGCAGTAGTAAGAGTCACAAAACATTAAAGAAGTGACTTGAGGCCTGAGCCATCATATCAAGGATTGTTTGGGGAGAGGCAGGTACTAGACAAGTAAGGCCGGACTACAATACAGGTGTATGCTGATAGGGCAGGAAAAAGGATGGGCAAGACACAAGTGCCAAGGTAAGTGGTGACAGTGTTGGCACTCAATCCATTGGTTATTTCTATAAGGGCTTTAATTTGTCTTTGATTTGTTCCTTTTGGTAAAATGTCTGTCTGTCAGATTTTTTTTCTAAAGTTGAGCATCCAAATGAGATGGACTAGGAAGAAGGTTTTGACCATCCACTTCCAAAATAACAGAATTTCATAAACCATATATACAATAAAGCATACTTAGAGCAGACTAGCAGATATGACATCTGAGGCCAACCCATCAAATTTGGAAATGAACAGAAACATTTCTAAGCAGGAATCAATAATTACAAAGTGGAATGTGAGAAGGAAGACTATTTGAAAATTAGAAATAGTTTATAAATAAATGGAATACATAAATATTGATATACTAACAATGGGTGAAATTAGTTGGATTGGCATGGGACATTTTGAATCAGACAGTCATATGTTCTACTATGTTGGAGATGAACAGGTGAAGAAAAACAAGATCACCTTCATAGTTAAAAAGAACATTTCTGCATCTATCATAAATACAATGTTGCGAGTGACAGGACAATATCTATACCCATCAAAGGAAATCCAGTGAATATCACTATCATTCAAATATATGCTCCAATGACTATATGTTCAAATAACTAGAGCCCAATAGATTTCTACCAATATCTGCAATCAGAAATCAAAATAACATGCAACCAAGATACATTAATCATTATGGGTGAATGGAATGCACATGTTGGAAATAGGGAAGAAGAATCAATAGTAAGAAAACAAACCTCATGGCAGATATGAGGATCTGGATATAATGATAGAATTTTGTACAATGATTTATTCATTGCAAATACCTTTTATAAACAACATAAAACACACCTCTCCACAAATATTTCACCTGATAATATACACATGAATCATGTAGATTATATCTGTGGAAAGAATCAGTAGAGAAGCTCACTATCAGCAACGAAAAGTAGTCCAAGTGCTGATTGTGGAACAGATAATCAACTACTTATATGAAAATTCATAGTAAAGCTAAAGAAGGTTAAATCAAATCCACAGGAACCAAAATTTGAACTTGGGTTTGTCCCATTTGAATTCAAAATCAATTTAAGAACAGATTTGAGGACTTGAATACTAATGAAAAAAGCCAGATGAGCTGTGGCAGAATATAAAGAATATGAACCAAGAACAATGGAAAATGACTGAGGTATATGTCAGAAGAGACTCTAAATGTTGCACTAGGGCACCAAAAAGCCAAAATAAAGGGAAGAAAGCAGGAAGATAAGAAGTTGGACAAGATTTCAAAGGGCAACTCAGGAAGACAGAACGAT
>NW_006399923.1:1763133-1766114 GCF_000299155.1 Elephantulus edwardii | reverse complement strand
CTATCGACATTACGGTCAATGTCTGACGGATTTTGACTGAAAGCAAAGAATACCAGAGCAATGTCTATCTGTGTTTCATGGACCAGGAAAAGGAATTTGACTGTGTGGATCATAAATTGTGGCTAACCTTGAGAAGAATGGAAATCCCAGAACATTTGATTGTGCTTATGCAAAACCTATAGTAAGACCAGGAATCCGTTTTCAGAACAGAGCAAGAAATCAGTTCATGGTTTAAATCCAGGAAAACAGTGTTGCAGAGATGTGTCCTGTCTCCATAACTTTTCAATATATATACAGAACAGATCAATAGAGATTCTCGACTTTATGAAGAGTTATGTAACATTAGAATTGTACGAAGGCTATCAACAACCTGTGTTCTGCAGATGACACAACCTTACTTGCTGAAACTGAGGAGGATATGAAGTGCTTGCCAAAGAAAGTCAAAGACTGTAGTCTTCAACATAGATTGAAGTTCAACATCAAGAAAACATTCACACCACTGGCCCAATTGGCAGCACCATGATAGAAAGAGAATAAATTGAGGTTATTAACAATTACAGCATGCTTGGCTCCACAATCAACATTATTGGTACCAGCAGTCAGTAAATCAAAAGATAAATTGCACTAGGAAAATCTGCTGTCAGAGACCTCTCCAGAGCACAGAGAAGCAATAGTGTCAGACTAGAGACTAAGGTTTGCCTGATCCAGACCATGTTCTACACAATAACTTGCTTTGCATCAGAGAACAATAACTAATGAGGACAGAGGAATAATCTATGTCTTTGAGTTGTGGAGGTATAGAAGATTTGAATATACCAAGGACCACTGTGAAACAAACAGTTCTATCTTGAAAAGAAACAAAATTTCTCATTGGAAGCTAAAAGTGTGAAGATCAAGCACATGGCCAAGAGAGAATTGTCCTTGGAGAAGGACAACATGCTTGGGAGGATGAGGTGAAAGAGCAGGAGAGGATGATCCCAGATGAGATGGATTTATGCTGTAACTGGGGCAGTGGATGTAGACATGTCAGATTCCGTGAGACTGGCTCAGAATAGGGCAGGCTTCAGAATTGTTGTGCATAGGGTTACTATGAGTCACAGGAAACTTAATGGCACATGACAATAACAACAAAATCACTAATATCACATGCAAACAAAATTCTGCTTCTCCAAGTAGTATCTTAACTGTATCTTGGAGGTTTTAATATGTCGTATTTTCATTTTCATTTGTTTTGAGGAACTATTTAGTCATTTCATTTTTTATTTCTATCAAAACCCAACAGTGTTCTAGGATGGTGTTTTTTGTTTTGTTTCGTTTTGTTTGTTTGTTTGTTTGTCTTTTTACTTCAGCTTCTTGTCATTAATTTATAGAAAGCAAAGTTCATCAATAAATTTTAGGTAGATATAGTACCTTGAATACGTCTACAAGGTCGAGTTAACTAATTGTATAGCTTAGGTCTTCTGTATCTTTTTAAATTTTCCTCTCAGTTGATCTATCCAGTGGTGAAAGTGTTTTAACAGTTGTTTAATGTATTTTGCTGGTCTGTCATTTGGTTTGTCAATGTTGACCAAGGTTATATCTTCTTAATCTATTATGCCTTTAATAACTATATACTGTCCTTATCTTTTATTGTGGTTTTCATCTTATATTTTATAAAAGTTTAATATTGACACTCCTGCTTTTATTAGATGCCAATTGTCTGTTATTTTTCCCCTTTGTTTGATTTTTAGCCTATCTTTTTCTTTGTTTCTTAAATGTTTCTCTTGTAGGTAACATATTGATGCACTTTGATTTCTTTTTATTTAACCTTTCTGCTACTCTTTATTTTCTTAACTGGTCCTTTCAAACCATTCACATTAAGGGTAATTATTCACAGGCCAGGTTTCATCATTGCCTTTTTGCTATGTCTCCTTGTCTATTGTTTATGGTCCATTCACTTTCTTTTGCTATCTCTGTTTGAAGAACTTCCTTTATAATTTCTTGTAGATTGGTCTTGTTTTCACAAATACCTTAATCCCTGGTTTTCTGCAAATGACCCCATCCATATTTGATGGATGGCTTATTTTCTCATTTATATTTGATAGATGGTGTTGCTGGGTACAAGATTCTTAGTTTGTAACTATTTTTTTCCAATCTTCTGCACATTCCATTCCATAGTGCAAGCTTCAGAGCTGTTTTACATAGGTTCATTATGAGTCACAGGCAACTTCATGGCACATAACAACAACAAAACAACTAGCAGTCCAGAGACTAAGAGATCCATTACACTGGTAAAGTCTTCAATCAGGTACTTCTCCAATTTTTTGAATAGCAATGTATGAGGACTAAGGACACCTGGTTCAGGCCATAGCCTTTTCAACCACTTGCTTTGTGTTGAGAGTTTGACCAATGTATAAGAATGATGGAGGAAGAATTGATGCCTCTGAGGTGTGATGTAGGAAAAGAGTACTAAATATCCCATGAACTTCCAAAAAACAAATAGATATACCTTAGAGATAGTGCAGCCAGAGTACCCCTTAGAGTCAAAGATGGTAAAGCTTTGTCTCAAATACTTTAGGAATGTTACCAGGAGAAGATATTACTTGGAGAGGGAGATCAGGCTTAAAAACGTGAGAGTAAGCAAAAAAAGAGGAACCTCTTCAACCAGTTGAATTGACACAGTGTCTGTTGCAATAGGCTCAAATTTTTTTCACAAATTGAGAGGCTGGCTCAGGGTAAGACAGAGTTCAGATTCGTTGTTTTTAGAGTCTCTATGGATCATATTGGATTCAATGACCCCTAACAACAGCAACAAGCATGTTGGAAACATTTGGCATTTCAGTCTTGATATTCTTTATTACATTTTGGTTATCTTTATTTTTTAAAATACTGCTTATTTACAAAGTTCATATATATTGCTTTTCACACTGGATCTGTCACATTTCCTTCCTCCACTTCCTACACTCATCAAATTGTGGGACCATATGATTAAACCCCTGCTC
>NW_006399923.1:1760919-1762738 GCF_000299155.1 Elephantulus edwardii | reverse complement strand
TTTTTTTTGTATCTTCTTCAATAGCTGTTCATGTAAGTCTACATCAATGTATTTATTTTACCTCCCTGTACTCTGACATATACTTTGAGTCTTCAGTATGTTTGACATTTTGGAAGAAAGCTTGTTTGTTTGTTTTTTGCCCTCTGCAATGTTTGAGGCTAACTGCTGATTTCTTGATATTATTTGCAATTTTTTTGCATATGTTAGACTGTTTCTGTTGTGTGTTCATAGCTAAGTGATGCTCTCTTTATTAAACAATTGATTAATTGCAGGCTTAAATTGTCCCCTTTATAGAGGATGGCAACTCATTCTACCAGAAGTTCTTTATGGTCCCGTGTGGTGGGAGAGTTCATTTTTCCTAAAGCTCTTCCCATCCTCTCTGGTATGTAGTGCCTGTGGGAATAGTGCAAGTGTGCATAGCCTTCCCTAAGCTCTATTATTGTCCGTGATGTTTAGGTCATGACTTGGCAGCAGAGTTGTCCAACTGAGGCAGTCTCCTCCAGGGGAATCACAGGCAGCTCCATTCCTGAACCTCAGTGCACTCGTTCCAGGAGGGAGTCTCTCACCTGAGTATGGCCTGCTCCTAAAGAATATTATTGTCCTTGGGATTGGGGTGCAGACTGGCAGTCTGCTTCTCAAATTGATGCAATTTATCTCCAGAGAAGTTGCAGGCAGCTCCTCGTCTGCACCTCAGTGTGCCCACTCTGAGACAGTCTCTCATCTCTGATTGTGACCCACCTTTTCTAAAGTTTCTTTTAGTCCTGGTTGTCTGTGGCAAGGGCCTGGTGATCAGCTACCCTTGTTGATGCAGTTTCTTTCCAAGGGCAGCTCCCAACCTATACCTCAATGTAACAATGCCCTGACAACCAGATTCCCTAATTCCAAATTAAAATTTAAATAGTTAACAAAATTATGTTATATTTGGAAACACTCTACAAAACCTACTTGTTTAATAGAATTTTATTAAATATTCAAAACTAATAAAATAAATATTTCAAATTTTTAAAACAATAAAATTTGTTTTCGATATATCCAAAATTTATAATTATATATGTGGATATGTACAGAGGATAGTTCATAGTGAGTTGCACTGTTATCCTTCTCTGACAATTTGAATCAACAAATTACTCTGGAAAAAAATATAGGCAACTAATCCTCTCACATGATTTATACCTTTAAAATCCAATGCTAGAAGATCAACTCTAATTAAGATTTGGTTTTATAATAATGAATGAGACTATATATACATAAATACACACACAAACACACACATATCCAAAAATGACTGAAACAGCACATCAGCAGAGAAATACTAGAAGTGCAGACTCGGTTTAGAAGGGGTCGTGGTACTAGGGATGTTCTAGCTAATGGTGGACGGATCTTACTGAAAGCAGAGAGTACTAGAGGAATGTTGAACTGTGTTTTATTGATTATGAACAAGCATTTAACTGTGTAGATCAGAACAAACTGTAGCTGATTCTGAGAAGAATGAGAATTCCAGAACACTTGATTGTGCTAATGTGAAACCTATATTTGGACCAGGAGGCAATCGTCAGAACAGAGCAAGGAAACACGGCATGGTTCAAAATTGGAAAGGGTGTACACCAGGGATGTGTCCTATCTCCATACCTTTCCAATGTATATGCAGAACAGATTATCCAGGATGCTGGACTCTTTGACAAGTGTGGCATAAGGATTGGAAGAAGACTTATCAACACTATGCGTTATGCAGACACAACCCTGCTTGCTGAAACTGAGGAGGATCTGAAGCGCTTGCTGCAGAGGGTCAAGGACTGCAGCCTCCAATATGGATTGAGGC
>NW_006399923.1:1748293-1760244 GCF_000299155.1 Elephantulus edwardii | reverse complement strand
ATGTGACTGGACGGCACATGACAAGAACAACAATCAAATTATATGCAGTAATACATAAAAAATGAATGAATAATCGCATCAGTTTCAACAGTTGAAGAGTTTTCCTTTAAAAAAGACATATAATTTGTTACATCTAAGGGTAAAATTTAAAAAAAAAGAAAACTTGACATGAGAATAATTTTTTTTTCTTTTGTCATAGTGTCAAAACGGACTCATAATGGACCCTCTGGTGGTTTTTTAGAGGCTAAAAAAATTGTATGGGAGGACAGTGGCCCTCTTTCTCCCTTTGAACCTGCAGAGATATGTTTTCTTTGTTTTGAAGCGCAATTACCTACAAGTTAACCAGATCATCATAGCTTCCTTAATGGTCTGATAACTGATTTTAAAAAGATTATAGATTGCTGTTGTAATTGTTAAGCATCACTGAGTCTACTGAAATAGAAACTGTAACAATAGGCTCAAGGACATCAGATATGATGGGGATGGCACAATGTAGGATACTATTTAAATCCGTTGTTCATAGGATCACTGTGAGTCACAATTGACTACTGTTGTTGTTATGTACCATCGAGTCACTTGTGACTCATAGCGACCCTATGTACAAGAGCCCTAAATGTTGTTCTATCCTGTGCCAACCTTGCTGTCTCAAACACACTCATACCCACCACTCCAGTCACAGAATCTATCCATCTCATCGAGTGTCCTCCTTTCCTAAGCCGTCCCTCCACTCTCCCAAACATGATGTCCCTCTCCAAGGACCAGTCGCTCCTTGCAACATGCCCAAAGTATGTCAGATGAAGCTTCAGAATCCTTGACTTCAAGGAGCATTCTGGCTTTACCCTCTCCAGGACACATTTGTTTATTCTCCTAGCAGTCCATGGTATAGTCAACACTCTTCTCCAGCACCACAGCTCAAAGGAATCAATTCTCTGTCTATCATCCCTGTTCACTTGTCAACTCTCTAATGCATAGCACATAACTGCAAAGACTATATCCCGGATCATGCACACCTTAGTCTCCAGCCTGATGTTGTTGCTCTTCAGTACTCTTGAGAGGTCCCTCACGCTGACTTTCCCAATGCAATTTGTCTCCTGATTTCCTAGCTGCTGTTACCAAGAGTATTGACTGTGGTACCAAGTAAACTAAAACTGTTAACTAACTCAATCTCTTTACCATCCATACTGATGCTTCCAATTGGCCCAGCGGTGAGAATCTTTGTTTTCTTGATGCTGAGCTTCAATCCATATTGAAGACTGCAGTCCTTGACCTTCTGCAGCAAGCGCTTCAGGTCCTCCTCAGTTTCCGCAAGCAGGATTGTGTCATCCACATTAGGCAGGCTGTAGATTCTTCCACCAATCTTGATGCCACATTCCTCTGTCTTGGAGAGGGTGAAACCAAATATCTCCTTAGAGGCTAGGATTTTGAAGCTCAGCCTCACTTACTTTGGGCATGTGATCAGGAGAGATCAGTCCGTGGAGAAGGACATCATGTACAGAAAGGTAGATGAATAGCACAGGAGAGGAAAACCATGGATGAGATGGATTGATACAGAGATTGGGGCAATGGCGGTTGATGTGTCTGAATTAGTGAGACTGGCTCAGGACAGGGAAGGTTTCAGAGTTGCTGTACGTGCTGTTCATAGGCTCACTCATTATACATCACAGGCGAGTCAATGGCACATAACAACAATAACATATGACAGGTTTTCAAGCAAGAGTGATATCCACTTCCTAAATAGCGTGCCTCTGGAAGCTTTATGGACTGCTAAATGTCGATAGTTGTAGAGGGTCTTCAGGTCTTTTGTGCACAGGGTCACTATGAGTCATACTCTACTTGAGGACAATCAACAAGAACAACAACATATAAAAGAACCACCACCAACAACAAAGTTTATTCTAAGTTGTGTCGACACGGAAATGAGGTACTAATGGTAGAAAATCATTCAAATAGATAAATTAGTAATTATTTCACTCAGTGTAAATGACAATTCATTAAGCTAATCTTGACTAATAGCTAAAATAAAATATATGTGAAAAATAATAATAATAAATTCAAAATATTATAGAAAAACTTTTAAATTCAATGTAAAGATATCTAATGTGAAAAGTACATCAAAATACATTGTATTGCTTTGTTATTATTTCTATAGAGCAATCTCTAGAGAAAGTGTTCTTATTAATAGTAGTTATTGCTCCTGAAAACTATATTGCCTTTTCAATAAAATATAATCCAGAAGTTTTGAAATTTTGAATGTAGGCTAGAAACAGATGTAATAATAGAAAGGTACCTTTGGTTTCCTAACCAAATATCATAAAAGTAATTACAGCAGTTTCCACTTTAGTTGAATCCCCCTGACGATTTGACTGAATGATACTTTACTTCTCTTTCCTAAAACACAGAATAGTTTTACTTTGTCATTTGATAATATGTTGCTAGCAAGCTTTTAGTTCTAAGACACCAAGGAAAATGTCATGAAACCTATTGAAGAATCTCTATAGAAATCATATATAATAAAAATCATACATATGTTTATAATTATATGAAAAGCTGCACTAATAATCCAAGATTGACTTAATTATTTAATTATTCTTTAATGATTATGAAACAAAAATATTTTGTTACAAAGTATGATACTTAGCTTAAATGAAGCTTAAAAAAAGAATGCACATTCAAACAAGAAGCATAGTTACAATTGGTAACTAGAATGAAAAAGTTATAAACATAGAAAAAGGATTTTGTTGTTAGGTTACATTAAATTGAGTACTAGTCATTGTTACCATATGAATGATGGACTTGAACTTGGACTTATTCTATTTTATTATCATCATATCTTACATCCCTGAGTTCATTGTTGCAGTCACTACAACACCCATCTTGTTGAGGGTCTTCTGTTCTTTCATTGACCTTTCAGAGCAGGATATCTTTTTTCAGGGAATAGTTTGTTCTGGAAATATGCCCAATGTATGAGATATAGAGCTTCTTAGTCTCCAGAAAACAATCTCTGGTGGCACTTTTTTTAAAGTCATATTTGTTTGTTTAAGCATTCAGACTCTTCTCCAACACTACAACTCAAAGTTATTGTTTCTTCTATCATCTTTGTTTACTCTCTGTATTTTAGAAGCATGGCAAATAATTTAGAATGTCATGGCCTGAATCAGGTACATCTTAGTCATCATTGCTTTGCAGTATTTTAGATAAATCCTTGACATATTTGCCCAAAACATTTTATGTCTTGTTCAGCTGACCACTGAGTGATACCAAGGGTACTGATTATTTACTCAAGAAAGATGAAATTATTGACAATTTTAATCCTTTCTCCATCTATAATTATGCTGCCAATTGACAAAATGAATTGGTTGTTGTTGTTTTCTGTCATTGAGTCGCCTGCTACTCATAAGGACCTTATGTAAAACAGCCCTAAACTGTGCTCTATCCTGTGCCAACCTCACTTTTACTGACACACCCACCCCAATTACTGAATCAATCTACCTCATAGAGGGTCTTCCTCATTGTTCTGTCCCTCCAATCTCCCAAGTATAACATCCCTCCCCAAGGACTGGTCTCTTCTTGCATCATGTCCAAAGTATGACAGATGAAGGTTCATAATCCTAGCCTCCAAGAAGCAGCCTGGTTTAATCCTCTCTTGGAAAAACCTGTTCATTTTCTTAGCAATCCATGGTATATTCAATATTCTTCTCCAACACCACAGCTCAAAGGCATCAATTCTCCTTAAATCGTCCCTGGTCATTGTCCAGCTCCCTGACACATAGCAAGTGGCTTGTATCAAGCATTCTTTAGTCTCTAGAGTGACACCATTTCTCTTCAGTATTTTGGAGAGGTCCCTAAGAGCAGATTTTCTCATCCCAATGCCTCTTTTAATTTTCTGGCTTCTGGTGCCAAGAGTGTTGACTATGGAGCCAAGCAAACTAAAGTTATTAAGAGTCTCAATTTCTTCACCATCCATTGTGATGCTGCCAATTGGCCCAGTGGTGAGGATTTTTGTTTTATTGATATTGAGCCTTAGTCCATATTGAAGGCTTCACTCCTTGACCTTCTGCAGAAAGCACTTTATGTCCTCCTCAGTTTCAGCAAGCAGAGTTGTGTCATCTGCACAACACAGGTTGTTTATGGGTCTTCCTCCAATCCTGATGACACATTTCTCCTCATAGAACCCAGCCTCCCAGATAATCTGTTCTGCATAGAGGCTAAAAAGGTATGGAGAGAGGACACATCCCTGACATACACCCTCCCCAATTTTGAAACATGTAGTGTTTCCTTGCTCTGTTCTGATGACTGCCTCCTGGTCCAAGGATAGGTTTCACATTAGCACAATCAAGTGTTCTGGAATTCCCATTCTTCTCATAGTCAGCCACAGTTTGTTATAATCTACACAGTCAAACACCTTTGCATAATCAATGAAACACAGATAAACATTCCTCTGGTCCTCTCTGTTTTCAGACGAGATCAATCTAACATTAGCTACAATGTTTCTAGTACCACAACCCCTTCTAAATTCAGCCTGCACTTCTGGTCGCTCTCTTTTGATGTGCTGTACCAGTCATTTTTGGATAATCTTCAGCAGAATCTTGCTTACATGTAGTATCAATTATATTGTTTGATAATTTCCACACTGTTGGATCTCCTTTCTTTGGAATGGGAAGAAATATAGATCTCTTCCAGTCAGCTGGCCAAGTGGTTGTCCTCCCGATTTCTTGACACAACTTGGTGAGCACATCTAGGGCAGCATCTGTTACTTGAAATACATCAATTTGCATGCAATCAGTTCCTGGGGACTTATTTTTTGCCAATTACTTCAAAGCATATTGAACTTCTTCCTTCATCATCATGGACCCTTGATTACACATTGTTTCATGAAATTCTTCTGTGTCTGCCAATTCCTTTCGGTACAGTGACTCTGTATACTTTTTCCATCTTCTTTTAATACTTCCTGAATCATTTAATATTCTGCCCAAAGCATCCTTAAATATAGCAACTCAAGCTTTTAATTCTTTCTTCTTTTCCTTGAGCTTAAGAAATGCTGAACGAGTTTGGCCCTTTTGATTTTCTGACTTCAGCTCCTTGCACGTTTCATTGTAATATTTCACTTTGCCCTCTCACATTGCCTTTTGAAATCTTCTGTTCAGCTCTTTAATAGCTTACATTCTTCCCTCTGCTTTGGCTTTTCAGCACTCTAGTGAAATGTTCAGAGTCCCTTCTAACATCTATTTTAGTCTTTTCTTCCTCCTCTGCCTTTGTAATGACCTTTGCACTCTTCCTGGATGATACTCTTGATATCCTCCCACAACTCATCTGGTCTTCACTCATTGGTGTTCCAGGCCTCAACCCTGTTTCTGAGATGGTTTTGAAATACAGGTGGGATAGACTCAAGCTCATATTTTGGTTCCCATGGACTTCATTTAATTTTCCTTAGCTTCAGCTTGAACCTGCCCTGACCTAAGCCACTCTTACTGATTTTGACACACCTAACCCCATTGCCCAAGTCACTGTATCACTCCATCTCATCTGGGGTCTTCTTCTACTGTGCTGTCCTTCTATCTTCCTAAGGTTGATGTCCTTCTCCAAGGATAGGTCTCTCTGGCCCATGTGACCAAAGTATTTGAGATAGAGCTTCAAAATAATAGCCTCCAAGGAGAAACTTGTTTTTACCCTCTCCGAAACAGAACTATTTGTTTTCTTGGCAGGTTCATGGTATGTTCAAGACTTTTCCAGCATCACAGTTCAAAGGTATCAATTCTTCTTCTGTCATCGTTACCATTGTCCACATTTCTGATTCATAACAAGTAATTGTGAAGACCGTGGCCTGGATCTGGTGCACCTTAGTCTCTAGGCTAACATAATAACTTCCAAATTAGCTGGAGAGGTCTCTGACAGCAGATTTTCCCACTGTAATTTATCTTTTTATTTCTTGGTTGCTGGTACCAAGAGTGTTGATTGTGGAGTCGAGCAAGCAGACAGTAGTAGACAAATGTTTGCTATTGCTTATTGACTTTTCAAAGGCATTAGACCTTGTGAATAAGAACAAATTATGGGTAAAATTGAGAATAATGGGTATCTCAGAACACTTAAGTGTGCCAATACAAAACCTATACCTATACCATGAAGCAGTTGTTTAGATAATAAGGGAATACTGTATTGATTTAAAAAAAAAAGGAAACACATGTATCAAGGTTAAATCCTTTCTACATACATATTAAATATGAATACTGAGAAAATCATTTGACAAGGTAGTATTCTAGCTTGTGGCACCAGAATGTGGCACCAGATTTGGAGGAAGACTCATCAGCAATCAGTGTAATGCAGATGATACAACCTTATTTGCAGGAACTGAAGAATACATGAAATATATATGACTGAAATAGAACACTACAGTCTTCAAAATGGGTTACATTGAAACATATTGTAAACAAAATTTCTCATCAACAGAAATGTACTTACAGATGGAGAAAAGAGTGAAGTTGTCTATTGCTTAATTTTATTTGAATTCACCATCAACTTCCTTCATAGCAGCAGTCAATAAATAAAAAGGTGTATTGTATCTTCTCTCAAGGACCACTTTAAAATTCTAAAGAGAAAGAGTTTCCGTTTTGTTTCAGTTTAAAGAATAAGGTGTATCTTAGATGATGTCTTTTAAATGAGTGATCTTAGATAATTCAAGCTATGGTCTTTTCAAATCCGTGTTATATAGTTGAAAGTTGGACAATGACAAAGAATAACAGAAGAAGAAAAAGTATCTTTGAATTGCTGAGTTAGAGAAAAGTATTGGATATTCTAAGGAAAGCCAAGAGAACAAGCAAATGTATCTTAGAGAAAGTGAAACCAAGGTACTCATTAAGGACAAATATGGTGAAGTTTCATGTCACATATTCTGGGCACCTTGTTAGGCGGGACTGGCCCTTGGAGAAGGACATGGTTGGAAGGGTGAAGGGTCAGCAAAAGAGAGGAAGACTCTCCTTGAGATAAGATTGACACAGTGACTACCACAATGGCCTTGAACTGGACAGAAATCATAAGGATGCCACAGGATAGGGTAAGGGTTATATCTGTTTGTTTGTTCGTTTGTTTATTTTTATAGGGTCACAAGGAATCAAATCAACTACATGATTCCTAGAAAGAATAATTAATAGGAATATTCATTAGATTCATTAATCAATATATTGCTTACATCTAACTAGAAAATCTACTGTAATAAAGAATTAAATTCTTCAGGTTTGAATTGTGTGTTTTTGGAATGCAAATAAGGGAGTAACTAGTCTGATGGATATGTTGCCCTTATATATATCAAAGACCTGAGAAATACTGTGAAATCCATACAGATGTCTATTTCGGACCTTAGACCATTAAATGAAATGATATAAAATTAGGTCAAATATCATTTGGAGAAAGTAAATTAACATAGATAGTGAAGCTGGAGAGATACAGATTAGATGTGTACTTCCAACAGGCCTGGCATGAGTGTCCACAAATTGAGATATTTGGGAGCGAACCTTACTAGAGACATAAAATACCAATGCAAAAAAACAAAAAACACTACAGAACATTTACGCAAGATAAAATAAAACACTTAAAGAAATGGTAAAATGTGCCCTGTTTATGGATAGGAAGACTCAGTCTTATGAAAATTGCAATGCTATCAAAAGCATATTCAATGCAAACTCAATTCAGATACCAAATTCATTTTTCAAGGAGATTGAAAGAGAAACTATCAAATTTATTTGGAGAGGCAAGAAACCCTGAATAAGCAAAACACTTTTGAGAAACAAGAAGTAATTGGAGCCATAGCTCTTCCTGACCTCAAAACCTACTACAGAGCAGTAGTAATCAAAACAGCATGGCACTGGGACAATGACAGGCATATAGACCAATTTAACAGAATTGAGAACCCAGAAATAGACCTAGCTGTCTATGGTTAACTGCTAGTTGACAAGGAAATAAAAGCTAACAAATGGTGAAATGATAAACTCTTCAACTGGTGCTGGCAAAACTGGACTTCCAAGTGCAGAAAACTGGAACAGGTTCTACATCTCACACCATACACAAAAATCAACTCAAAGTTGATCATAGACCTGAGAGTAAAACTCAAAACCATAAAGTTCATAAGAAACATACAGGGATCAAGCTTAGAAGCACTAACCCAAGATATAAAGAAGCTTCTAAATAGAGTGAGAAATGCACAATCTGAAGAAGATAAAGTTGATGAATGGGACCTTCTAAAGATTAAATCCCTGTGTGTATAAAAAACCGTTAATACCATCTCAGACAAGAGTCTTAGAATGAAAGTTTATAGAATACTCCTGGACCTCCACAAGACAAAGACTGATAACACAATAGTCAAAAGACATGCAAAGAATTTTCACAGAGGAATGTAATTGAATATCCAACAGATACATGAAGAAATGCTCAAAATCACTGGTAATAAGAAAGATGCAAATCAAAATTATTATGAGATACCATTTCGCTCCACTAGCAGTTGCAAACTTTAACAGGACAACAAGAAATAAATGTTGGAGAGGATGTGGCAATATAGTGTTGGTGGTATTGTAAAAGGATACAACCACTCTTTGAGGTAGTTTGGAACTTTCTAAAAAAATGAACGTAAAAAATCCATATGACCCAGCTATTCTACTGCTTAAAATATACCCCAAGTGAATGAGAACAGACGCACAAACAGAAACTGGTACACCAATATTCATAGCAGCTTTATTCACCATCTCAAGAAAATGGAAACAACGCAGATGTCCAACCACAATTGAACTGGTTGAGAAATTAAGGTACATTCCTATGATGCAATACTATGCAGCAAACAAGAGCAATGATTTTATAAATGACTTCCTAACTTGGAAGGGACTGGAGAGTATTATGATAAGTGAATAAACTCAGTCCCATAAAGACAAATCCTGTATACGACCATTACTGTAGAAAGAGTATGAGGATCCGGTATTGGGGAGGGTAGGAGCAGAGGGGTAAAAATGAGTAGGGGGCTGGGGATTAATCATAGGGTTGCACAATCTGATGGGTGGAAAGGAGGTGAAGGAAATAGGAAACACTTGGTGTGAGAAACAGTGTATATGAACTTTGTAAATAAAGCAGTATAAAATAAAACAACACAAAAAACTCAGACCTCAAGTTAAAATACTTAGGGATGATACTGTGGTGGTGGTGGTTGTTATGTGCTATAAAGTCACCTGTGATCTTATTCACAATAGCTCTGAAGCCTGCCATATCCTAAGTTAATTTCACTGTCTCTGACCAATCCATCACATCCAAGTTTTTACTCTCATGTTCTGTTCTTCCACAGTTCCAAGCATGATAGCCTTCTTCAAGGGCTGATCATTTTGGAAAAAAATGTCCAAAGTATGTTAAATGTTACAGAGAAAGTAAGACTGACTCAGAGAAAGTAAGACTGACTCAGAATAGGGTGGGTTCAGAGCTTTTGTTCATAGGGTCACTATGAGTTTTAGATTACTTAGAGGCACCTAAAAACAACAATTACTTTTTAGATGTGTGTTTATATGTTCGCTTTTATTAGCACAATGCTAGTTGGTCAGTCTGCTGAACTGATCTAATGTGGTGTTGTAATGTGGGAAGCTCATGTGTGGTGAACCGGTTGCAACAGAGCTTTGAAATTAAGCCACATTAGGAAGCAGGACTGGTCACCGACTTATGAAACAATAGGACTTTGAAAGTCTTATGAAAAATAATACAATGCAGGTAGCTATAGTTTTAGAGGCAGAGCTTACTTAGAATACCAGTCAAATTGAGGAGAAACATATGCAAACAAGAGGCCTTTGAACCAGGTGGATCCCATCTGAAAACAGTCTACTTGTGTTTTATTGACTATAAAAACACAGTTGACTCTGTGGATCACAACAATGTATGCCTAACATTGAGAAGAATGGGGTTCCCAGAATACTTAATTGTACTTAAATGAAATCTATATGTAGATTAAGAAACTTGTTTGAATGGAACAAGTTAAAACTATAAGATTTTTTTACATTCAGTAAACGTGTGTGTCAGGATTATATATGTTCTGATTATATATGTTCTTCAAAAAGGTGGTTGTTGTTATTGGTAAGTGCCATTGAGTCGCCTGTGATTCATTGTGACCTTGTATACAATAGCCACTCTAACTGACTCCAAGACACCTAACTACATTGCTCCAGTTATCATATTACTATCATTCATGTAATTGGAGGTCTTCCTCTCCTGCACTGTCCTTCCACCTTTTCAATCATTGTATCTTTCTCCAAAAGCTGATTCTTCTTCATCACATGCCCAAAATATGTGAAATAGTGGTTCAAAATCCTTGCTTTCAAGGGGAACCTTGGTTTCACCTTATCCAGGACATATCTACATGTTCTCTTGCTGATCCATGTTCAGTAGTCTTCTCCATTACCACAACTCAAAGGCTTCAATTTTTCTTCTGTCATCCTTAATAATTGTCTAGTTCTGAGATGCATAGCAAATACTTGTGAAAAACAATGGCCTAGATCAGAAGCACCTTAGCTTATTGACTGACATCACTGCTCTTTGGCAATTTGGAAAGATCCCTGCCAGCAACCTCAGTCTTTTCTTTATTCATCATGGTGATATCACTAACCTTATTGGTGAGATTTTTTTTATGTTGAGCTTCCATTCATATTTAAGATTATAGTCTTTGACCTTTCCCAGCATCTCAGGTCCTCTTTATTTTCAGCAAGAGAGATTGTATCATGTGCATAATACAGGTTATTGATGAGTCTAGTGTGACACTTCTCCTCATAGAGTTCTATCTCCCGAATGATCTGTCTCGCATACTAATTGAAAAGATATGGATAAAGGACAAATCTCTGACACATTCCTTTCCAAATTTTGGACCATAAAGTGTTTCCTTACTCTGTTCTGAGGACTGTTTCTTGGTCCAACTACACGTTTAGAATGAGCACAATAAAATGTTCTGGGATTCACATTCATCCAAGGTTAACCATAACTTGTTGTGATCTACAAAGTCAAATGTCTTTGTCTAGTTAGGGAAACACAAATAGACATTCCTCTGGTACTCTCTTCTTTCAGCCAAGATCCATTTGACATTGACAATAATGTTTCTAGTGCCAAGGTCTCTTCTAAGCCCAACTTGTATTTCTGGTAGTTCTCTGTCAATGAACTGTTTTAGTAATTTTTTTTAAATAATCTTCTGTAGGACTTTGCTTGTGTGTGATATTAGTGATATTGTTGGATAATTTTCTTTAACAGTTAGTAGTATATTATGTATTCAAAGATATATTATCATTTGGTGGTACTGTGATTATTCTTTTATTATGATACTGAATAGAAGTTCAAATATAACTAATTGTGCAACAAAAAATTACTTTTAGTTCCATTTTCAGAATATCATAAATTAACAGTTGCGTTTTTTATTGTAAAATGCTAATAATCTGACTACAGCTTATGTCCCTAATACATATTTTATTACATTTGTTCATTATCCATAAAATATTGTACATTATTTGTGAGCATACTTCTCATTAAATAATTTTTCTTTTCTTCCTTTTGTGCTTTCATCACATATATCCTTAGACATTAGCAAATGAATGCTTAATAACACCAAAGCATATGATATCAAGCTTTCTTACTCAATTCTGCTGAGTCATTTCTAACTCATAGTGACCTTCCATCAGGTTTGCCAGATTGGAAATCTTAGTGAGAGATGATCTTCCACCTTTCTTAGACAAAGAGATGTTGGTGCATTTGATTTGCCAGAGATGCCAGACCTTTTGCTTAACAGCAAAACACTCTACAAACTGTGCCAGGAGAGTTCCTGCTTTCTTTTTTTTTTTAATCAGTTTATTTATTTTTCATTTCAATGAACATCTACAGAGATTTTGGAATTCCATTCATTCATTGTTGCACTTTCCTCCCTGCCCACCCTACCCCCAACCCCTCACTCCCACCCC
>NW_006399923.1:1734773-1748193 GCF_000299155.1 Elephantulus edwardii | reverse complement strand
CTCATTCAGTACTCTTATGATAAACATAATGCCCTAAAATATAATACTTTTAAACTATTCTCTCCCCCATAGACTTCAATGCCGTAAACATAATTTATCCAGAGCTCCTGCTTTCTTATGATAAGTAGTTGTCTACTGCGAAATTAATCTTATACTTGAGAAAAAACCAAACAAACAAACTTCTCAGACACTAACAAAGGCCATATATAAATATTACTTTAAAAACTGGAGATAGAAGTCTACTAGAAAAAGGTTGAAATGTGAATGCTATTTTAAAAAAAAATTGCGCAAAGATTTGTCTTGTAATTACAATAGTCTGACCTTTATATAGTAATGCTATGTTTAAATCAGCTATTTCCCAACTTATTCTTTTCTATTATACACATTCTATATCTTTCAGATTTATGTTTATAGATACGATTGCTTATTTTTCTACATTTAATTCTCACATTAATGATGAACGTGTTGCTATACAATGATCCTAGGTTACACAACTGTATTTTCTTAATGGATTTTAATTTCCATTAATTAAAAGAAACTGAGACTGACTTTGACAATTTAAGTAAAATACTGGCATCTTAGCACATCATTAGGCAGTGAGTATTAATTATGGTAAAATATGTATAGGCAGATGCATAAAGGCATGTAATTAGTTTAAATGTGAATACATATAGCTAAATACAGAATCAGAAGGAAAATGTTTTGACTTTCTTCTCTAGGTTTTCTTTCCTCCATGTGATGATTTTCCCAAGATCATAATATAACAGTAACAGCCAATTTTTTATCTGGACTATTGTCCTTTTTTAGGTACTAGGGATATAATTAATTAGCACATCTTTTACAAAATGATATTAAAACATAGTGGACATATAGCAAAACTCTGAGCAATAATCACCAGAACAAGACAAAATTGATGTTAAAATTCATTTATTTTGTGGAGGCATCATGCATGTAGATTAAGATGAAGGAAATCTAGAAATTGGATGTTGCGATGTTTTGTTTTACTGCATGAAAAACCATAAATATTCAAGTTATTAATGGTTAAAATACTAGTTTGAAAATGTGGGAAATAGTTTATAATGTGCTATTTAATTACTCTTTATTTGGGGGAGGTCCAACAAAACCTAATTAATTATTTTTCCTCCCTAATGAATTTGAACTAATTAGAATTCAATTTAATAGATGCATTATTCATTTGGGAAGAAGAATATAAAAATATCACCTCATTTCTATTAAACCTGGATATAATAACTTGCTTCTATGTGAAATAATTTTTTTGTCTTTTTGTAAGTTTCCATGATGACCTAATAACCTTTCTCCTGCCACTTTTTATATTAGAAGCATATTTAGGAATTAATTTCAAAGGTAGTTGTATAAATGTAGACTCTTCTGTCAGTGGGCAATAAGGAATCCTTGTCTTAGAGACCTATGTCTCAAGAAAGCAAAGATAAGTTTATATTCTTCTCCACAATTCATCAGACACTTAAATATACAGGACTGCACATTGAAAATTGTTATCAAAAGTAAATGAAGCTGAGAAATTTTCTCTTGAAATATCTGCTTCAGAACAGTTTCAAATAAAGAAATTTAAGCACTAGAACTACAGTATATAAAAAATATAACCAAGCTAGATTTCTTACTGAATTGATAGATTTGGTAAGTAATATTTGAATTTTTAGAGTATCTGAATAAAAAGGAGCTGGGAATAAAATGATAATCATAACCACTAGACCAATAGACAATATCATGATAGTTTTAACAATGATTGAAGTTGTCAATGATTTAATATGATTTGGAACCACAAGCAACTCCCATGGTCGTAACAGCCAAGATATCAAAAGAGACATAATGTGCTGGGAAAAATCTGCTGACAAAGACGTCCATGGCACAGAGCAACAATTATTGTATTAATCATCATAGAATATAGTGCTTGAATTCTCAAATATATTCATATTCTTTGATAGTAGTATTTCAATACAGTATTAAGAATATTAAGATAGAATTTTATACATAATCAACTTAATATTTAAAATGTTATACATACAATATTGGGGAAAATTAAACTGAAAATTGTATTTAAGTTGTTAACAGTTTCATCCTATTTTGATCCACAATCAACTTTCTCAGCACCAGTAATTAGGAAATCAAAAGACAAGTTGCTCTCTTTAGCAAATTGTGTTGTCAGGGAACTTTCCAGAGTGCTGAAGAGCAATGATGTCAGTCTAGAAATAAATTAGAGTGCACCTGATTGAGGCTATGCTCTTCTCAATTGCTTGGTATACATCTGAGAGCTGGACAGTGACTAACAAGAGAATCCATGCTTTTGAATAGTGGTGCTGTAGGGGAAAAAAGTATACTATCCCATAGAATGCAAAGAGAACAAACACATCTAACCTAGAGAGGGTCAAACAAAGTTGTTCCTTGGAGACAAAAAATTTTTAAATTTCTCACAGACTTTTGGTATGTTGCCAGGAAGGATTAGTCTTTGGAGAAGGACATCATACTTGGAAGAGCAGAGAATCACCCAGGAGAGGAAGATCCTGGATGAGATGGATTGACACAATGTGTGTCAAACTGTGGCAATGAGGACAGGAATGTCAGAGATGGTTAGCTTGGTTCAGAATAGGGCAGGGCTCAAAGCTGTTGTTTATAGGGTTTCTCTGAGTCAACTAGATGACAAATAACAACAACAACTGTATCTTAACTGTATTGTTGCATCTAACTGTTCAATATCCATCAACCACTTCATTTTATGAAAAATCATAAAACATAGTATTTGATTTTTTTTTACTATTAATACAAATAGAATCTACATATCTGTGGAGGATATAAAAGTATGTTTAGTGCTTGAATTGGATAAGTTAGAAGACATTTACCCTAAAATACCTTTATATAGAAGATTAACTATGAATTCATAAAATGACCTTGAAAAATTATGTGCTTGTGTAGAGACTAAAAACAGATGGAATTTTATGGATTTTGAAAAGCAGTTTAATCTTGCTAATAAAATATAATGTGAAACAAAATGGGATAGGTAAAATTCTGTTATTATTACTAATTAGACATATGGTACATGTATTAAAATTTCGATCACACCAGTGAAATTATATTTATTCACTGTTTTGTAGTACTACTTAAAAGGTTCTTAAATAACATTGTTTCAGTTCACATGTATTAATTATATTCATAGTCTATTAATGTCAAAATCAAATTAAGTAATTATTTGAGTATATAATAAAATATGCTGGCCAATAGCTCAGGGGTTAAAACATGAACAAATAAATTAAATTATTAAATTATTCCTAAAGGTAAGAAATTTTTCTCCTTCAGTCCAAGGATTTTGGAGAATATCAAGAAGCACTTCACAGTTGAGAACGGCTATTGGCACCTACTGAATACACAGATGAGCAATGTACAGGTTAATTCATCCAAGAATTATTACATCTTGAATGCTCATCTTACTGAAGAACATCAAAGACTATACCCTTCAATATCAAGAAAATAACAATTCTCACCACTGAGCCAACAGGCAATAACATGATAAAGGAAAAGATTGAATTTGTCAATTATTTCATTTCACTTGAATCCACAATCAGCATCCATGTTAGCAGCAGTCCAACAGTCAAACTATGTGTCGCATTGGGAAAATCTGCTGTCCTCTTCAAATTTCTAAAGAGCAAGGATGCCAGCTCAAAGGCTAAGGTGTAACTGATCAAAGCCATTCTATTTTCAATTGCTTCCTATGTACCTGAAAGTATGAAGATGGATAAGTAAGACAGAAGGGAAATTATGTCTTCAAATTGTGGTGTTGGTGAAAAGTAAGGACTTCTCAAAGAACAAATAAATCTCACTTAAAGAAAGCACATGGACAGTCTTCTGTAGAGGCAAAAATGATGAAACTTTATCTCACTTTGGATATATTCTCAAAAGGAATCAATTCTTAGAGAGAGACATCATGCTGAGAGGGGGAAAAGTAAGAGTAAAAAAGAAAAACTGTCAGCAAGATGGATTGACACAGTGACTATACCAGTGAGTTTGGACATGACAGACATTGTAGGCTAGGGCAAGACTGGGCAAGGTTCATAGATAGGGTTACTATGAGTTGTAGTTGATTCCATGGAACCTAATAGCAAATACACAATGCTAATATTTAATTCAGTGATAGCTCAGGAGTCTATTCAATTATGATTTTTTCAATATAAATACTTTTTTAAAAATACATAAATGGCAAAGTTATACATGGACTTCACCTGAAGATATGCAAGAATCATATTGACTACTTAAGTGGAAAGGGTTAATGGATAAGCTTAATATCAAGCCAAAACAAGGTCAGGTGTTTAATGTAGTTTAGATAATTTATGAGCTGAAGAAATTTTATGTAAGCCTCTAAGAACCAAGATTCTTTTTCTTAATCCTTATTAATGTTTATTATCAATTTTACTCACAGATTTTGTGCTATGCACCATCAAGTATGAATAAACTCATAGCCAACTATCCAGTGGGTTTGCAGAGACTATAAATCACACAGGGAGATTTCCCATCTTTCTCCCACAGAGAGTGTGTGTGTCAGAGGTGTATCCTCTTTCTGCACCTAATAAATCTGTATTATGAGAAAATAATTCATGAAGCAGGACTCTATGAATAAGAATGTGGCATCAGGATTGGAAGAAAACTGATTGAAATCCTGCTATATGCAGATGACACAACCTTGCTTGTTAAAAGAGAGAGGGACCTGAAGCACTTGTTGCAGAAGATCAGAGATTACAGCTTTCAGTACAGACTGCATTTTTTATTTTATTTTATTTTAATGAAAGTTTACAGAGACTTTGGTTTTCCATTCATTCAATGCAGAGAGGAAAGAACCAAAATTCCAATTTGGGTGTATACCAACTGAACTTAAAAACATGATCAGAGGGAGTTCTGGTGGCCTAGTGGAAAAGAGCTGCACTAAAATCCCAGAGGTACATGGTTCAAAGCCACCAGATGCTTTGCTGGAGAAGGAGGGGCAATCTCCTTCTGTACCAGTCAGATCCAATTTCACAGTACACACATACAAAATAACAAAAAATATATGTGTGTGTGTGTGTGTGTGTGTGTGTGTATGTGTGTGTGTATTCATCAGGTGTGATATATTGAAAACTAATGACCAAACACCAGATGAATTGTGGGGAAAATGTCAAGGACATCATTAATTAAGAAGGTAAAATTTCACAACAAAGACAGGGAAGATAGTATAAACAAAATAAATGTCAGTAGATAAACTTTCATCAGAATGTTGTTGTTGTGTGTGCCGTCGAGTCAGAAGTGATTCATACCTGACTCTCCAGAGGGTTTTCAGATACGAAGAATTGCACAAGAAGAAATTTCCAAAGCTGATGGATTTGAATCAAGAAAACAAGCTTTTTGTTGGCAAAACAACTCCTTAGTACAAAGCTATCAGAAAGTGGACAAAATACTGTAGCATGGCAGTTTAAAATATTTCAAAGGGCAACTCCAGAAGATAACTAAAAATATTTTAATATCATGTTCTTGGCTTGATAGCGCCTAACAACAATGACATGTGCAAAGAACTGGAGTTTGAGGACCAAAAGAAAATAGCGTGCTTAGCATTTTTCAAGTGGAAAGAACTGAATAGCATATTCAGACTTTGGGCTGCAGTGTTTAAGACTTCTATGTGATAAATCTGAATGAGGTAGAAAGTATACTAAAAATCAAAGGAATAAAAAAATCACTGACAATAAGAGCAAAAGGAAATGCAAATCAAAATCACACTAGTATACCATGTCGTGTTGGCAGCAGTGGGAAAGTTTAACAGGACAGCAAACAATATATGCTGGAGAGGATGTAGAGAGATTGGAACTCTCATACACTGCTGGTGGTATTGTAAAATGGAACAACCACTCAGGGAGGCAGTCTGACATCGCCTCAAAAATTGAACATAAAAACTCTATATGACACTGCTATTTGACTGCTAGGAAAAATCACCAAGGATATTAGAAATGACACCCAAAAGGAGATTGTACACAAGCGTACATAGCAGCATCATTCGCCATTGCAAAAACATGGGAACAGCCCCAATGTCCAACTGCAATAGAGTGAACTGAAAAATGTTGTACACTACACAGCACTGAGAAGCAACAGTTACTACATAATTTGAGAGAGAATGGAAAGCATTATACTGCGTTAACTCAGTCTCATAAGGACTGATGCAGTATTATACCATTATTGTAAAAATAGATGGCTAACTAGTAAAATGTATATGGGGAGCAAGGGAGGAAAACATGGGAGCAGAGAGGGGAGAGTGGGCAGAGAAGAAATCACAGGGTTGGACAATTTGGTGGGTGGAGGAAGAGGGTAAAAGAACTTGGAAATATCTGGCAAGAATGTGAAAATATTGGGTAATGATGCATAGTTTAATGTTGATTAATTGTATTAAACACGATGTTTAGGAATGATTGTGAAATACCATGTGCATGAAGGAAAGTGTTAAACACAATGTATACAAATTTTGTATGTAAACGAATATAAAATAAAACTTACAGACTTCTTCATTGACATACTCACCGGTCTGTACCAGGAAAATTGAAATACAGCTAGCTGGCCAGTTGATTTGAAGAGATCCTTGTTTAAGTCCCATTCCTAAGAAAACTGATCTAAGATAATGTGGAAATTTAACAACAACAAAAAATTAATATCACAAACAACTAAAATCTTGTTTAACATTATGCAAAGATGGCAAGAATAATACATCAACAGAGAAATTCCAGACATTTAGTTTAGATTTACAAGAGGTCATTGCACCAAGGATATCATTGCTGAAGTCAAAACGATGTTGTAAAAAAGGAAAGAAAACAAGAAGGATGTCTATTTGTATTTTATTGAGTGTGGATAATAACAAATTATGCATAACACTGAGAAGAATGAAAACCCACCACAATTAATTTTATTCATATGGAGCATTTACTTAGACCAAGAAGTTGTTGTCTGAATGGAGCAAGGAAAAATTGCATTGGTGTAAATTTTTAAAAAATAAAAATACTATGTCTCAGGGCTGTATCTTTCTCCCTGTCTATTCAATCTTTGTGAAAATAAATAATTTGAGAAGTTGGACTTCATGAAAACTATGTGACAAAAGATTAGTGGATGATCCAACAATAATCTGAATTATGTAAGTGATACAAACTTGCTTGAAGAAATCATGGAAGAATTGCAATACTTTTTACAGAGGATCAAAGACCACAGCCTTCAGTAAACATCAAGAAAAATAAAAAGTCCTTACCAGAGGGTAATTAAGCTACATAATGATAAACAGAGAAAAGATTAAAGTTGTCAACCATTTCTTTTTACTTGAATCCATAATCAATATCCTTTATGCTAAAAGTAAAAAAAAATTATAACAACAGAAAACACAATAACAAAAAATAAATATATCACAGTAACTGAGGTAATAGAGGTAGGTGTGTCCTAGGCAGTGAGACTAGCTCAGGATAGCACAGGGTTCGGAGCTATTGTACAGAGCATTGCTATGAGTCACAGGTGAATCTATGGCACAAAATAAAAATATCAACAACAACAACAGTTGTGTTGGGTAAGTTTGCCATCAAGAACCTTTCCATATTGCTAGGGAACAATGCTATCAGTGTATCTGAAAGGTGAACAACAAATAGAGATGAAAGAAGAAGAAGAGATGCCTTTAAATTGCAGTATTGAAGATCACCTATTTGATGTTCCCTAAACTACCAAAAGAACAAAAAATATAATTATATCTTGGAGAAAGTGTAATCACGGTGCTTTAAAGAAGAAGAATGATAAAACATTGTGTTTTATACTTTTTGCATGTTGTTAGGCAGGGCCAATCCTTGGGGTAAAAAACCCTTGATGGTTAGATGGTGGAGGTTCATAGAAGGATAGAAAGACAGGAAGACCATCAACAGGATAAATTGACACAACCACAAAGGGCTCAATATATAAGAGATGATGAGAAAAAAATCTATAGGACAGAGTTTATATCAGAGACTCTTAACATTATTAAGAGTCATACTCTACTTGATGACGCCTAACTATAACATTTGACTTTAACTTTGAGTAACTGAAACTAATGGCAATTATAGTTTGGAATATGTTGTTGTTGTTATGTACTGTTGAGTAACCTGTGACTCAATGATCCTATGTACAACATCCCTAACCCCTGCTCTATCTTGTGCCAATCTTACTGTCTCTGACAGACCTACTCCATTACCCTAGTCTTGAATCAATCCATCTCATAGAGTGTCTTCCTCTCTTGTGCTGTTCTTCCACCTTCACAAGCACGATGTCCCTCTCCAAGGACTGGACATGTCCAACATACGTCATATGAAGCTTAAGAATCCTTGCCTCCATAGGATAGCCACATGTCACCCTCTGTACTACGAACCTGGTTGTTCTTTAAATAGTCCACGGTATATTTAACACTTCTCCAGCACCGCAGCTCAAAGACATCAATTCTTCTGTCATTCCTAGACATTGTACAGTCTTCTGATGCATAGAAAGTAATTAATTGCTAAGGCTAGAATATAACTATAATAAATAGCTTGCGTAAGATCTTAATTTAATAATTTTCATTATTAACAGATTTTAACAGTAGTTTTACTCTGTTGTTGTTGTTATCTGTCATGCAGCTGTTTGTGACCCATAGTGACCCCATGTACGCTGAAGCCAGCCAGGTCCTGAGCCAGTCTCACTGACTCTGACACACCTACACCACTGTCCTAATTACTATATCAATCGGTCTCATCTGTGATCTTCCTCTCCTGAGCTGTTCCTCCACCCTTTCAAGCATGATGTCCTTCTCCAAGGACTGCTCTCTTCTGGCCACGTGCCCAAAGTATGTGAGGTGGAGTTTCAAAATCCTAGCCTCCACAGAGAAACTTGGTTTCACCCTCTCCAAGACTGACCTATTTGTTTCTTTGGTGGTCCATGGTATGTTTAAGACTCATCCAACACCACAACTCAAAGACATTAATTCTTCTTCTGCAATCCTTAGTCACTGTCCAGCTCGCTGATACATAGCAAGTAATTATAAAGACCATGGACTGGATCAGGTGCACCTTAGTCTCTAGACTGACATTGTTGCTTCTTAGTACTCTAGAAAGGTCCCTTGACAGATATATCTAATGCAATTTGTCTTTTAATTTCCTCACTGCTAGTTCCAAGAGTGTTGATTGTGGAGCCAAGCAAGCTGTAACTGTTAACAACCTCAATCTCTTCTCCTTCCATCACGGTGCTGCCAATTGGCCCAGTGGTGAGAATCTTTGTCTTCTTAATGTTGAGATTCAATCCATATTAAAGACTGCGTTCCTTGACCTTCTATAGCAAGTGCTTCAGGTCCTCCTCAGTTTCAGCAAGGAAGGTTGTGTCATCTACATAATATAGGTTGTTATTGAGTCTTTGTCCAATCCTGATGCCACATTCCTCCTCATACAGCCCTGCCTCCCAAATGATAAATATAGAAGAGATTATAAATATGAAAGAGATCTATATTCCCATTCCAAAAGAAGATGACCCTACAGAGTATGGAAATTATCTTACAGTATCACCCATTTCACAGTTATTTTACAATTTTACATGCAAGCAAAATCCTGCTGGAGATTATTCAGAAACAGTTGGAACAGTACATTAACAGAGAACTACCGGAAATTCAAGCTGGGTTTAGACGAAGTTGTGGCACTAGAGACATTACTGCCAATGTCAGATGGATCTTGGCAGAAAACAAAGAGTAATAGAGGGATATCTATCTGTATTTTATTGACTATGCAAAGGCATTTGTCTGTGTGGATCACAACAAATTGTGGTAAACCTTGAGGAGAAAGAGAAATCCAGAACACTTGATTGTGCTCATGCAAAATCTCTATCTGAACTAGGAGGCAGTCTTCATAAAAGAGCAGGGAAATACTGCATGGTTCAAAATCAGGAACAAACTGTGTCAGAGATGGATCCTATCCCCTTACCTTTTCAATCTATGCAGAAGATTTTTACACTACATTGCACATTGTTGTTATTGTTATTGTTGATTTCTTTCAAATCTAGTACAACTCATAACGACCTATGAACAGAAGACCTGAAGCCTTTCTATAACTACTGATATTTATCAAAGTTCATAGAGTTTCCAGAAGCATGGTGTTTAGGAAGTGGATACCACTTCTGTTTTCAAACTTGTCTTAAACTGGGAGCTCCACCAAACACTATGTACCATGAGCAACTGTTATGGCACTTGACATCCCAATGGCACAAGGTTCAGCATCACAGCAAATGCAGGTTATCTCTGTTCAGTGTATTTAGAGAAGTGTGTTCTACCACTAATAATGTTCCTCCAAAATATAGTAACAACCAACTTTAAATACAAAGGCCCTCCCCCAGTTAACTCTAAATAGGAGGCTTAAATTCAACAAACAAACAAACAAACAAAAAAACACCAATCAATATAGTATGTTATTGTTATTATGTGTCCTTGAGTCACCTTCAATGTATAGAAACCCTATCTACAGCACCTCCTAAACCTTTCCTGTCCTGAGCCGGTCTCACTAATTCTGACACACCAACCCCCATCGCCCCACATACTGTGTCAATCTATCTCATCAGGGGTCTTTCTCTCCTGCACGGTTCATCCACCTTATTTAGTGAAAAATTTAATTTTTTCATACTCCCCTTGCTGTAGTTACAGAGTATTACAATTTCAAAATTGATTGTACAGGTTAAAATTGATTTATGTTAATATAAATATAATCATCTAGAATAAGTATTTTCTAAATATATAAATGAAGACAAAGGAAATAAAAATAATTAAGATATTTTGAAAATCTCCTGTGGGAGATCAATTGTGTCACACAATAATGGATAAACATACTGTTTCCATACAATGCCATCTCTTTCCAATAGTTTTAAGAACTTAACATGTTTTAAGAGTCTTTTGTTCTCTGGAGAGTTTCTTCTCCAAGTCAATACTTTTTCCAATCTATTGACATCTATTTTTCAGTTTTGATGATTTTTCTTAATCCATATTCCCTAACAGTGAACATTTTCATGTAAATCTGTGTCCTTTCTCTCTCCAGTGAGTTGGCATAGCAGCTGTCCTCCAAATTTCCTGGCACAATCTGGTAAGCATGTACATGGCTAATCTATTAGCTAAAACATGTCAGTTAGTATCCCATGAATTCCTGAGTCCTTATTTTTTGCCAAATATTGCAGTGCAGCTTGACCATCTTCCTTTTTTACCATTGACTCTTGTTCATATGGAACTTCCTGACATTTTTCAATGTCAAACAATTCTTTTTGGTAGAGTGACTGTATTTCTTCCAACCTCTTTGATGCTTCCTGAATCATTCAATATTGTGCTCATAGCATCTCTCAGTTGAAACTCAAGCCTTGATTTTGTTTTTCATTTATTTCATTTATATAAATTCTGAGTGTGCTTTTCCCTTTTTATTCTCTCTGTCCAGTTTCTGCACAGTTTTTTCATTAAATACCTTGGATGTGCATGATGCCCCCTCAAAGGAAAGAAGCTATTCCTTTGAGGGGGCATCATGCTTGAAAAGGTTAATGGTTAACAAGAACAACAAATAATATCATTGATATTTATGCAAGCAAAATATTTCTTAAAATCTTAAAAAAATGGTTAGAACAATACTTTGACAGGGAATTAACAAGTTGAAGCTGGGTCTACAATGATCCTATGACAGTATTTCTAATTGAGAAAATCATGGCCAGAATTAGGCACTTTTTAATCTCCAACATCACAAATCAAAGGCATCAATTCTTCTGTCATTCTAATTAATTGTCCAGCATGCAGATGTACAGTCAGTGACTGAAAAGACCATGTCTGAATGAGGGACACTTTGGTCTTCAGACTCACAGCATTACTCTTCAGTATTTTGGAGAAATTCCTGGCAGAATACCTGTCTAATGTACTGTAATCTCTAATATCCTGATTACTGATACCAAAGATGTTGATTGTTGATTCAAACAAGATTAAATAATTGACAACTTCAATTTCTTCTTTACCCACCATTATGTTGTCTATTGGTCCATTGGTGAGGGTCTTTGTTTCCTTGACATTGAGATGCAACCTGTACTGAAGGCTGTCTTTTTTGGTCTTCTGAAACAAGTGTTTCAAGTCCTCTTCACTTTGAGAAAACTAGTTTCTGTCATCTGCATACATAAGTTGTTGATGAGTGTCCCTCCAATCTTGATGTCATATTCCTTTTCATAGAATACAGCTTTATGAATTATTTGCTCAGCATTATGATTAAATAGATGTGGACCAAGGATACAGATTTTCTTCTTGATGTAAAGAAAAGCAATCTCCTCCCAAAAAGTACATTACAATAGTGTTCCTGCCTCCTAATTGTTGTCTTTCATCCTGTTGAATTGACTATTCATAGCAACTCTGTGAACAAAACCTCTGAATCCTGACCTATCTTGATTCAATCTCACTGTCTCTGAAACACTTGGCCTCACTATGTCAATTCGTCTCATCTAGGGTCTTTCTCTCCTGTGTTGTCCCTCCACCCTCCCAATCATGATGTCCTTCTTCAAGGACTGTTCCCTCCTGGCAACATGCCCCAAAAATGTGAGTTAGAATTTCAAAATCTTTTTTTCCCAAGCAGCAAAATGATTTAACCCTCTCCAGGACAGACCGTTTTATTCTCGTTGCAGTTTATGCTATGTTCAATACTCCATTACATGATTCTTTTCCAATCATTTTGACTCATTTGTTCAGCTCCCTGATGCATAGCAAGTAATTGTGAAAATCATGGTCTGAATAAAGTTCATCTTCACAGCCTTCTAGGTATGTTCTTATTGTTGTGTACCTTCAAGTCAGAAACTACTCAAAGCTGATACTCTAGAGGTTTTTCAGAGGCAGTTAATCACACAGGAGGGGACTGTCTATAATTTTCCTATAGAGCAGACTGTGTATTGGAACTGTGTGCCTTTGGGATTGCAGTGAAGCTTCTTGCCACTAGACCACCAGAGCGCCATTGTAAATATATAGATGTATGTGTGTATTTATGTATATTGTTACTGTTAGTATGTGCCGTCAAGTCACGTACAACTCATAGCTACACTATGTACAACAGCCCTAAATCCTGCTCTATGCTGTGCCCATCTTATTGTCTCCGACACATCTGTCCTTATTATCCTGGTGACCGAATCAATCCATCTCATGGAGGGTCTTCGTCTCCTGTGCTGTCCTTTCACCTTCACAAGCATGAAATCCCACTCCAAGGACTGATGCAGCCTTACAACATGCCCAAAGTATGTCAGTCAAAGCTTCAGAATCCTGTTTCCAAGCTGTATATATTTGTTTCTCTTTCTGTTTCTGTTCCTCTTCCGCTTTCTCTTTCTCCTTCTTTTTCTCTTTCTTTATTTTTGAGGATGAAATAAT
>NW_006399923.1:1732994-1734673 GCF_000299155.1 Elephantulus edwardii | reverse complement strand
ACAAACATACCTATATAAACATATATACATATATGAAAACATGTATATGTATATATGTGTGTTTATATGTTGTTGTTGTTATTTGCCACTGAGTCACCTGCTACTTATAATGGTCCTATGTACAGCAGCCTTGAAGTTCCCCATATCCTGAGCCAGTCTCGCGATTGTGATACACCTGCTTTCATTGCCACACTTACTGTATGAATCACTCTCTTCTGGGGTCTTCCTTTCCTGTCCCACCACCTTTCTGAGTAAGCACAATGTCCTTCTCTAAGGACAGGTTCCTCCATGCCACAAGCCCAACGAATGTGAGAAAGAGCTTCAAAACCATGTATCTCCTGTGCTTAGAAAATGTTTTTGTAGTTCTAATAACTACAATTATTAGTCACAACAAGCCAGTGGACAATTTAGTAATAAATAAATTTCTGTTATAATACTAAAAATAAGAATGTGTCACCAATGTTAAAGTTTTCCACTCAAAACTCACTGTCACCAAGTCTATTTTAATCCACAGTGACTACATCGAGCAGACAGAGTAGAAGACTCTTGTAGGATTTCTGAATTGATAAATCTTTATGATCTTCTCTTCCTGAGCAACTGGTGAGTTAAAACCACAAACTTATCAAGTGAGGAACCAAATTCTTAACACTAATTGGATTCTTTCAAAAACTTCAAACTTTCAAACATTCTCCATGGAGTAGATGATTCCAGAGAAGCGAAAAATATATGTCAGTATGTTCAGAGTGTCCCAATGTGTCCACGTGAGTGTTACTGTCTTTCTTGGCACTATCATACATGATCAAATTACTCAGTTGCTTATCCTATGGGGTTTCTCACAATAGTCTATTTTAAGATATACTTTGAGAAGATTTAGGAACAATGTAGGCGATTAAAGAGTTATGCAGATACAGTTAACAGATTGTATAATGTATGATACAGAATCTTTTATTCAACTATTTTTGTCTGTGAATGCAAGTTCTTTATCACCATAGATACTCATAATAACATTTAAAAATAACTGTATGCTTTATGATTACCTGTAGTTGGTGGTAACAGTGGAAAGTTACTTGACATTGTTAGTGCAATTACATATTGAATTAGTAGAGAGTACACATACCCTTCCAGATGATTTTGTGATCAAATGTTTCTTATTTATAATAGTCTAGCTGTCTAAGGTTTATCATTCAAAATTGTCTTCCCTAGCAAAAGATTAACTGATTGTTTTGTGCTGAAGTAATTATTGTATTGAGGGGAAAGAATGCTACATAGACGGCTGGGAATAAGCAACTAGAGTGCATTAGCTTATCCATAAAGAATTGGCTATCTACCATTCCACAAGAAGACTGGCCAGTCTCATAATTCCAAAGGGATTAGCTGGTCTTGCAATTTAATAGAGTATGCCAGAGTGGTAGACAGACATCTCTTATAGCAAGATTGAAGAGAAAGGGATAAAATGTAGGATGTCCTTCCTACTCCAAAGATACTCATGGACGTGACACCTACAGTCAAAGTGGAGATCTGATGTGAAATGAATCCTTGGAGCACGGAGAGTCAATACAGTCAGGACTGGTAATTTGTTGGACATCTGAGTGTGGGCAGCCAATAGTGCATATTTCTGAAACTATATTTTTTTTTCTATAATTATATTTTATTAATTTTCATAAACATTTACAGAGATT
>NW_006399923.1:1729152-1732063 GCF_000299155.1 Elephantulus edwardii | reverse complement strand
TGCTGGGTCAAATGGTATCTCTATTTGCAACTTTTTGAGAAAGCGCCATACTGCTTTCCACAGGGGTTGCACCATTTTACACTCCCACCAACAGTGAATTCTGAAACTATCTTGACTATATTCTACTATTAATCTGGATTATAATCTTTTGACTCTTTCAATATGGTCCTGTGTGGTCTATGAGGTATCACATCAGATTTTGATCCAAAAAAGTAGCAAGATTGGTGTTGACATGAATAGAGATAGCAATAGAAATAGCAATAGAAATAGAAATAGAAATAAAAATAGAATGTGGGAGACCTATCTGACTTCTTTGGATTAGTTTTATGTTATTTTTTTATTATGGTTGTTTATTTACAAAATTTGAATGGATTGTTTTTCAGAATAGATTATTCTAATTTCCCTCACCACCCACCCATCAAATTGTATAATCCCATGATTAAAGCCCCCATCTCCCCTCAATATCCTCATCCCTTCTGCTTACAAATTGTGCCACCTCCCTTGGATCCTTATAGTCATTCTAAAATAATGGTTTTATACAATATTTGTGCTTGTGGGACTGAGTTATTCACTCAGCATAATGCTCTACAGTCCCTTCCAAGTTAGGTAATAATGTACAAAATCATTGCTCCTGTGTGCTGCATAATATTCCATTGTGTGAATGTAGTATAATTTCTCAATCCATTCATTTGCAGCTTGACATCTGGGATGTTTCCATGTTCTTGTGAAAGTGAATAACATTGCTATGAACATTGGTGTACAAGTCCCCATTTGTGCCTCAGTTCTCATTTTTTAGAGTATATTCCAAGTAGTGGAATAACTGGTTTATATGGAATTTCTATGTTCAGCTTTTTGAGGAAGACCCAAACTGCCTTACAGAATTGTTAGTGATGCTGTTAATGGGGATAATTCCCATCTGTGAATGTGGTAAAGGTCAGACATGGTTATCGCCATGTGTTATCTACATGTGATCTTGACTACTTTTAAAAATAGCAAAAAAAGATATTTTCTGAATATTTTTCCTGTGAATAACATACATCTTTCAGTAGTAAATGCCAGAGTGAAAAGCAAGACTAATGCTAATTATGTAATTATTTATAAACTTGGTTGGATAATACCTTTTATTACTTGTTAATTATGTTATGATAGATTGGCAAAATGCCTCCAATAATGTGTTTAAGTACACCCGAGATTGTGAGGTTTACACATAATACATTAAGATTCAATTTTCTTTTATATATGTGGCTGACTCTGAGAATAATAGGAATTCCAGAATACTTGATTTTGCTTATGTGAAACATATACTTGAACCAGTAGGCAGTCATTAGAAAAGAGCAAGGAAACACTGCATGGTTCAAAATTGGGAAGGATGTGCATTAAGGATGTGTCCTATCTCCATATCTTTTCAATCTATATGCTGAACAGATTATTTGGGAGGCTGGGCTTTAAGAAGAGAAGTGTAGCATGAGGATTGGAGGTAGACTCATCAAAATCTACATTATACAGATGACAAAACGCTGTGTGCTAAAACTGAGGAGGACCTGAAGTACTTGCTGAAGAGGGTCAAGGACTGCAGTCTTCACTATGAATTTAAGCTCAACATTAAGAAAACAAAGATTCTTACCACTGTGCCAACTGGCAGCATCATGATAGATGGTGAAGAGTTTAAGATTGTTAACAGCTTAAGTTTGTTTGGCTTCATGTATCATAAGTCAAGGAATTATAAGATAAATTGCACTGAGAAAGTCTACTGTTAGAGACCTCTTCAAAGTACTGAAGAGAAGTGATCTCAGTTTGGAGTCTAAGGTGTGCTTTATCCAGGCCAAAGTCTTTGCAATTACTTGCTATGCATCAGAAATCTGGACAATGCATAAAGATGATAGAAGGAGAATTGATGCCATTAAGCTGTGGTGCTAGAGAAGGGTATTAAATATACCATGGATTGCTAGAACAAACATGTTCATCTTAGAGAGGGTGACAACAGACTGCTTCTCCTTGGAGGTAAGGTTTCTAAAGCTTTGTCTGACATGCTTTGGACATTTTGGAAGAAGGAACCAGTCCTTGGAGAGGGACATCATGCTTGGGAGGGTGGAGGAACAGCACAAGAGAAGAAGATCCTCAATTAATGGCTTGATTCAGTGACTGGGGTAATGGCGATAGGTGTGTCAGAGACAATAAGATTGGCACAGGAAAAAGCAGGGCTGTTATTCACTTATTTGACATTGATGTGCCAAAAGTGATAATGGTTACCCATGGTGGACAGTGTTTGGTAGTAGTTTGTTGTTATGTGCATTCGAGTCGTTTGCAACTCATAGCGACCCTATGCACAACAGCCCTAAACCCTGCTCTATCCTGCGCCAACTGCACTGCCTCTGACACACCCATCCCGATTACCCCAGTCACCGAATCAATCCACCTCATAGATGGTCTTCCCCTCCTGCACCGTCCTTCCACCCTCCCAAGCATGATGTCTCTCTCCAACGACCCGTCCCTCCTGGCAACATGTCCAAAGTATGTCAGACGAAGCCCCACAATCCTTGCCTCCAAGGAGTTGCTTGGTTTAATCCTCTTAAAGATGAATCTGTTTGTTTTTCCTGGAAGTCCATGGTACATTCAGTACTCTTCTCCAGAACCACAGCTCAAAGGCATCCACTCTCTTTTTGTCCTCCCTAGTCATTGTCCAACTCTCTGATGCATAACAAGCAATTGCAAAGACCATGGCCTGTATCAGGCGCCTTAGTCTCCAGAGAGACACCATTGCTCTTGAGTATTTTAGAGAGGTCCCTAACAGCAGACTTTCCCATCGCGATATTCTTTTTGATTTCCTGACTGCTGGTGCCAAGAGTGTTGACTGTAGAGCCGAGCAAACTGAACCTGTGAACAATCTCAATCTCTTCGCCATCCATCCTGA
>NW_006399923.1:1719083-1728167 GCF_000299155.1 Elephantulus edwardii | reverse complement strand
ACTTATTCATTGCAAATACATTTTATAAGAGATACAAACGCAGGTTATACACATGGACTTCACCTGATGGTACGCATAGGAATCAGATAGATTACATCTGTGGAAGGAACCGCTGGAGAAGCTCAATATCAGCTGTGAAAACTAGGCTGGGGGCTGATTGTGGAACAGACCACCAACCACTCATATGCAAGTTCAAGCTGAAGCTGAAGAAGATTAAACCAAATCCACAGGAGCCAAAATACGACTTTGATTTCATCCCACCTGAATTTCAGAATCATCTCAGCAACAGGTTTGAGGCCTTGAACACTAATGAGCGAAGACCAGATGAGTTGTGGGGGGTCATCAAAGATATCATCCAGGAAGAGTGCAGGCGGTCATTACAAAGACAGAAGAGGAAGAAAAGGCCAAAATGGATGTCAGAAGAGACTCTGAAGATTGCACTGGAGCGTAGAGAAGCCAAAGCACAAGGAAGAATTCAAGATACTAAAGAGCTGAACAAAAGTTTGCAAAAGGCAGCTTGGAATGACAAAGCAAAATACTACAATGAAATGTGCGAGGAGCTAGAGTCAGAAAACCAAAAGGGCCGAACTCGCTCAGCATTTCTTATGCTCAAGGAACTGAAGAGCAAATTCAAACCTCGAGTTTTTGGTAGAGTTTCCCAATTAAACCAAGCTTGAAAGCAGGAGTGGCATCCACTTCTGAAATGGCTTACCTCCGGAAATTCTATGAATGGTGCTCAGGTCTTTTGTTCATAGGGTTGCTATGAGTCACCTATGACTCAACGGCACTTAACAGCAACAACACAACAACAACAACACTTATTCAACATTATACTAGATGTCTTACTTAGAGAAAGATATTAAAGTAAATTAAAACCATATAAAATTTAAAAGGATAAACATAATTAATTCCATTCATTTATGGCATAATTATATACATATTGTGTACCAAAGAGTCATAACTGACCCATAATTGATGCACCAGTGGGTTTTCATAGGTCATTAATCACATGGGAGGAGATTGTTCATTCTTTTACACTTAGTAGTTAGTGGACTCGAACCTCTTACCTTCAGGATTGCGGTACAGCTTCTTACCAAGGGGCCATCAACACTCCCTAATTTTATATATAGGAGTCTCTCAAGATGCAACAAGGCAACTACCGAATAATACAAAAATTTAGTAATATTGCTGGGTGTATTCAGTATGTAAAAATTGATAAGTTCCATTTACATCACAAAATAATTATTGGAAAAACAAATAAAAATTACTATCACTCACAATTGTCATCACATCAATAAAATACCTAGGAATTAACCTAACAAGAGTCATACTATACTATGATATGAAAAATCATAAAACTTCACTGCAAAAGATTAAAAGAGATATAAAAAATATGATGACATCCTGTGCTCCTGAATTAAATACTATATTCTGTGAAAATGACAATTTTACTTATCCTAACCTAAAGATTCAATTGTATTTCAAATTGTAATCCCAGCACCAGTCTTCATAGAAATAAAGCAAAGAAAAATAATGAACTTCATATGGAAATAAAAGAAATTTCAAATAGCCAAAGCACAGTTAAGAAAAATAACAAAGCAGTCTTAGATGTTTTAATACCAAATGATCTTGATATATAATTCAAACAGCTATCTGTGTTTCAAAGATGGATATAGTGACCGGTGGGACAGACTTGAAAACTCAGTATGAAATCCAAGCTTATATGCATATCTGATATTTTTCTAGATATCAAGGAGAAACAATCTCTTTTGTACTGTAAACTGGATATTCACATGCAGAAAATATTGAAACTGCCAATGACTTAATTTTATTGGAATCTCAACTAACAACGTGGTATTATCAGTCAGGAAATAAGAAGACATAGTACACTGGTAAAGTCTTTAGGAAAGGACTTCTCTAAATTATTGAAGAGTAATGAAATCAGTTTGAAGGCTTAATTCTGATTCAGAGCATAGTCTTTCAGATCACTTGCCATGCATCTGAGAGGTGGACAGTGAGTTACAGAAATGATGATAGAAAAATAATTGATACTTTTGAGCTGTGGCGTTGGAGAATAGTGCTGAAATCTCATGGACTTCCAAAACAACAAACATAAAATATCTTGAAGACAGTGTAACCCGAATAATCCTTGAAGGTAAAGATGATATGTCTTCTGCTCACATGCTGTGGACCTCAGCTAGGATGGACTATTCCTTGGAGAGGTTATGATGCTGGGAAATTAGAGGGTGAGCAAAGGAAAGGAAGATTGGAAACCAGGAGCATTGACACAGTGACTGCCACAATGAGTTCTAGTGTATCAGACTGTATGAGTATGGATGGCATAGGATAAGACAGGATTTGTATCTGTTGTCCATAGCATCACTGTCTTGTATTTTACTTTATAGTACCTAACAACATCAACAACAATTTCATCCATTGTAATGGATATGTTCCATTTTTTTCTATTTTCTAACCCATTGGTTTGAGTCCTTTTCCATATAATTGTCTTTCTGAAGCTGAAGGATTAGTCTATTGTTCTTTTACTATTTGTTAGAAGTGTTACCTACTTTATTCCTTCTTCATTTTTTTGTTTGTTGCTGTTAAGTGACTCCTAACTGCCTGTGCTGTACCCTAGAGATTTTTATATAATGTATATTCATATGTATTCATGTCATGGAACTTTTCTTTTTCTATTTTTAATTATTTTATAGTACAGTTATGCTCAGTCAAGGTGATATTTAGCTTCTATATTTGTGTTATTTTTTCCTGTGCTCTCTTGGTAATTTCTATAGTTATGACATTGTTGTCATCTGAGAAGGTACTTTACATTATTTTAATGTTTTATAATTTGTTGAGACTTTTTTTTTGTCTTAATATGTGATGTATTTTGAAGAATGTACCATGTGCCATTGAGAATAAAATAAACTGAGTTTTGTTTGGGTGAAGTACCCTGAATACTTCTGTGAAGTTCAATTCACTGATTGTATAGTTTAGTGTATCTTTCTTTTGAGTTCACTTGCATTTTGGTGAGAGTGTTATGTTGAACTCTTCAACTATTATTTTATTTTTCCTACTTTTTTTATTTTATATTGATTTGTATACAAAGTTCATGCAAGGTGTCTATCATTTGTGTGCACTGCATTTCCCATTTCTACAATCACATTGTATTTCAAAAGATCACTCATTTATATTGTATTTAATAAAATCAATCACTGTTGATCTACACCTGCTGTTAATTCATGTTTTTGAGTCTCCATTTGATCTTTGTTAATTCCTTCTCCACCCTCACCCTCCACTCACCAAACTCTGCTGTTTTAATGATTTCCTCTCCTCCTTACCCTAACCTCCCTTGTCCCCGTCTCCTTCTTCTTTTGTAATTCTATACACATCTTACTAATTATCCTTCTATTTTTATAATACTACTATGTAATATTTGTCCCACTGTGGTGTCTATTCAAATATAATAAATGTTGTTTATGTATTTTGAGGATCTATTAATAGGTGTAGTTGTTATATACTGTCAAGTTGAATATAATTCAAAGTGACTCTTTGAACAATTGACCTGAACCCTCTCTTTCATGAGCCATTTGCACAATCTCTGACATACTTGAGCCCATTGCTGCAGTCACTGTTATCAATCCACCCATTTTAGGGTCTTCCTTTTCTCCACTGTACCTCCATCTTTCCATGTATGATGTTCTCCTCCAAAATATAGCCTTTCTTAGCAACATGTCCATGAAGTTGACTGCCAATGACTTCATCTTACCTGGGTCCACAATCAATATGCTTGATGCAGCAATCAGGAGATGAGGAGCAATATTGCACTGGGAGTGTCTACAATCAGAAACTTCCCTAAATTATTGAGGAATAGATAAAGATGTCAATTTGAAGACTAAGGTGAATTTGATTCAGGTCATGTTCTTTACAGTCTTTTGTTATATATATGAGAGCTAGAAAATGACTAAGGATGTCAGAAGAATTGATGCGCTTGATTTCTGGTCTTAGAGAAGCATGCTGAATATTCATTGACTCCCAAGAGAATGAACAAATGTGTCTTGAAGAAGGTGTAGCCATAATGCTCCCTCAAGGTAAAGATAAAAAAGCTTTGTCTCACATACTTTGGGCATGTTGCTAGGAGAGTTTATTCCCTGGGAGGGACATGATGCTTGGAAACGTGAAAGGATGGTCAAAGAGAGGAAAATCCTTGACCAGGTGGATTGACATAATTACTGTGGCAATGGGGTTGAGTGTGTCAGAAATTGTGAGGATGTCATAGGATAGGACAGTGTTCAGATTCTTTCATCACAGGGTTGTTATGAGTTATACCCTACTCATTGTCACCTAACAACAACAACAACAACAACAACAACAACATCGCGAAGTATGTGAGATGAAGCTTCACCATCCTTGCTTCCCAGGATCAATCTTACTACACCTTCTTCACTGTATAGCTATTTGTTCTTTTGGAAGTCTATGATATATTCAGTACTATTCTCCAGTGCCACAGTTCAAAGGCATCAATTCTTCCTCTATCATCGTTATTTATTGACCAGCTCTTAGCAGCATAGCAAGTGATTTGTATAGACAAGAAAAGATTATTTTCTGAATCAGGTGCATCTTAATCTTTAATTTAATATCATTATTCCTCATTAATTTGGAAATGTCCCTAATTGTCGATTTTATCAATGAAATATGTCTCCTGATCTCCTGACTGCTGGTAGCAATTGTATTAATTGAGGATCCAAGTAAGAGGAAGTCATTGACAGTTCCCGTCTTTTCTCCACCTATCATGCAGGCACCTACAGATCCAGTGGTGAGAAGTTCTGTTTTCTTGATAGTGAGACATAATCCATACTGAAGGCTACAGATTTTGATCTGTTGCTGTTGAGTAGATATTAACTAAGGAGATATCTGTACATCTATTGTGTCTTTAATAATTACATAGTATCTTTCTTTATATCTTCTGGTGCTTGTGATCCTGAAATCTATTTTATTAAAGAATCCTGAAATCTATTTTATTAAAGAACAGTATCGAGGTCCAGCCTCAATATATCTAAACAGTTCTGCGAGAAAAGGGGCTAGGATTAAATTAAGACACAGAGAGGCTATGCTGATAGCAAACAGCGAATTTACTAATTTTAGAAAAGCATATATAGGTTTTAGAAAAATGTCTGCAGTAGCAATTGCATTACCTCTTTCTGTCCAGGCTGTTGACTATCAGGTCAAACATTAACTCTCACAGACCTCAGCACAATACAAAGATTTTTTCCGGCATGTCTTATTGAGTGCTCTAAGAAACAAAGAGTTTCAGTAGATAACATTTCCTAAGGCCTGAGACCTTTGATAACTCTTATTCATTAACATCCTACTTCCTTGAGTTGTATATTGCCAAGCAGATTTTCTAGCCAAGATGGAGTTAGTCTTGCTGGTTTTACAGTACAGGGCTAATCTTGCTTTGCAAGTTTGCCAGGCTCCTGACAGAACAGAACTGCCAGTCCAGCTTTCTTGTGGATGCTGTTTGCTTTTTACATTTTTCCACTTTTTGCTTATTAGTATCTCTGTCTCCATGCTTCCAAGTTGTGTCTCTTGTAGACAACATGTTGATGGGGTTTTCTTTTTATCTATAATGCTACTTTGCCCCCTCTTAATTAGTGCATTTAAGCCATTCACACTGAACGTGATTATTGATAGGCTAACTTTTATTTTTGCCATTTTGATACATTATTTTCCTGTTGTTGCTCATCACTTTGGTCTCTCCTATTTCCTCTACTGTCTCTGTGGAATAGACATGTCTTAATATTTCTTGGGGAATGGCTCTTGTTTTTTATGAATTTCTTAAGGTCCTGCTTGTCTATAAATGACCTTGTGGTATTAAGGGTCTATTGTTCAAAATGGCTCTCCTATGACATATAAGCAAAATACTGCTGTAACTTATTAAAACAAATAAATTAATTACTACAACAGTATATTAACAGAGAACTGCCAGTTGTGCAGATTAGGTGAGAAGGGGCTGTGACGCTAGGGACATTATAACCCATGTTAGATGGATCTTAACTGAAAGTAAAGAGTACCAGAGGAAAGTTCATGTTCCACTGAAAGGCATTTGACTGATAGATTACAATAAACTGTGACAAATTTTGGGAAGAATGGGATTCCCAGAATGGTTGATAGTGCTTATGCAAAAATCTATGCTTGACCAGGAAGTAGTCCTCAGAATAAAGCAAGGAAACACTGAATGGTTCAAAATCAGCAAAGGCATATGTCAGGGATGCATCCTGTCTCCACACCTTTTCAGCCCATTTGTGGAAAAGATCATCTGGAAGGCTGGGAACTATGAGGAGGAATATGGCAGGGGGATGTTAGGAAGATTTATCAACAGCCTGCATTATGCAGATATTCAGCCTTGCTGAAACTCAGGAGGACCTGAAGCTCATGCTGAACAAGGTCAGGGACTGTAGCCTTTAATATGGATTGACGCTCAACATCAAGTAAACAAAGAGCAGATTGTTAGTAGCTTCAGCTTGCTTGGTCCCATAATCAACATTCTTGGTACCAGTATGCAGAAAACCAAAAAACAAATTGCATTGGAAAAAACTGTTCTCAGGGACCCCTCCAGAGTACGTAAAAGCAATGCTGTCAGTTCAGTCTAGAGACTAAGGTGCACCTGATACAGGCTATGATCTTTGGAATTACTTCTTATGATTTAAAGAGTTGGAAAATGACTAAGGAAGATAGAAAAAGGAATGATGCCTTTGAGTTGTGGTGCTGGAGAAGAGTATTGAATATACTGTGGACTCCTAAGAGAATCAACAAGTGCATCCTGGAAAGAGTTAAAACATGTTGTTCCTTGGAAGTAAGAATTTTGAAGCTTTGTCTGATATACTCTGGACATAGAGGGGATCAGTCTTTGGAGAAGGACGTCATGCTTGGAAGGGTGGAGAGACAGCTTATGAGAGAAAGACCTTGGATGAGATGGATTGACTTGGTGTCTGGGGTAATGGGTGAAGTTGTGTTGGAGACAGTGAAACTGGATCATGATACAGCAAGGTTCAGAATTGTTAGACACAGGGTCCCTGTGAGTTGCAAGTGACTCTAGGACACATACCAACAACATAACAGCCATTGACTGACTTTGGCATGTGCATGGACAAGAATACACAAGCAGGGGGTGTGTATTAGCCTATCCACAAGGCAATTAAGTAGTTTTTCTATCCCAAGGGATTTGACTAGTTTCACTACTAACCTAATTGGATCCATCAGGAAAATAAGAAAACTTCACCACTAGCAAAGAAACAGGGAAATGCAGCACATCTTTTGCAGAGGTTCTTGTGTCAGTCAGACCAGGGCCTATGGGAACAACCACCACATCAGGCAAAGCAGAGTACCAGAGGCCTGACTTGAGATGAGGGGACATTGTTACCTCATGGAAACAGAACTTGGGGAAGTTTCCCAATCTTCTTGGGCATCTGGGGTGGGGTTGGGGCTGAGAGAGGAGCCTAAGGAATAGAAGGGCTCAACGGGAATGCGTTAGTGTATAAAAGACCACAGTGGCTGTCAATTGTTAAGGCAATGTTCCAGTGTGCCTAAATTTAGAGATTAACCTCAGTTTCAGCTTTTGTAAATTCACAGTGATGTTAACTACAAACTAGAGAACTCTATAAACTCCCATTTATGATTTGGAACAACCAGGGAGAAACCCCACTAATTTTCCTTTGTCTACCCCCTATACAAATCCCAGGACAATGTAGTCCAGGGAACATGGCCATTTCTGGACAATAGTTTTCCTGTTACACTACCAGCAGGCCCTCATAGACTTGATGCACTCTGTCTTCCAAACTCACGAACCCACATGGGCAGATTATTGTCAGTTCCTCCTCATTCTGTTTAATATGGAAAAGAGGCACTGGGTAATACAGGCAGCCACCAAGTGGCTAGAGGAGAATGTAACAGGAGAGATCCTAAATCCTAGGATATTTGCTCGAAAATCAATGCCCAAGGAAGACTTCAATGGAATCCAAATGACAGAGATGAGGCGAGGCACTTAAGATAATACCGAGAGGATCTCCTCCAAGGGCTGCGAAGGGGAGGATAGAGAGCTACAAATATAATATGCCATTTTGGCAGAGGTCATGCAGAAGCCAAATGAAAGAATGGGAAACATTTATGCAAGGCTGTGTAAAGCATATCAGATCTATATTCCCTTTGATTCAGAATGCCAAGAGAATAAAAGAAGGATGAACACAGTCTTTGTGACCCCAAGAACAGGAGACATCAGGCACAAGCTTCGGAAGTTAGCTGGCATGAGTGCTTCTCAGCTCGTAGAAGCAGCCAACAAGGTTTTTGTTAACCAGGAATCTGAGGAAAACAGAGAAGCAGAGGATGAAAACCGAGGCATATCTCATTGCTGCCACCCTCTCCTACGCCAAGCAGTATAGAGGCCCTCTGCCCAACTGACCAGAAGGAATAGGAACATGGAAACAAGGCCAAATCATCCTCCACTATGGTGTGACCAGTGTGCCATCTGCAGGGAAGCAGGTCACTGGAGAAACAGATGTTTTGGTAAGCAGCAAGGTGCAGTAATTCTGCCAAGACCAGGGCTAGAGAAAGACTCCATGCTGTTTAATAACAAGAAACTTGATGTCTAGAGACTGAAGCTGATCGAGCTCAGGACCCCATTGAGCCTATGGTCGAAATGAACACAGGGGGACAAAAGGAGGATTTTCTAGTCAACTTTGGGCAGAACATTCTGTTGTCACTAGTTCAATGCCATCCCCACAAATGATTCCTCTTGGCATACAAACATAATTGAGACAACTGGAATTCTAGCTCAGAAATCTTTCTGACTGCACAGAAAGTGTTCCTTTGGGGGGTCATGAAGTGACGAACCAGATTTTATATATATATATTTACTCATACATTTATGTTTGTGTTCGTGTTTGTATTTGTATTTGTATATTTGTATATATATAAACACACATATATATATCCGAGAGGGTTTAATACAACAGAACACACTCAGATTAACAGAAAGGGCAACCTAGGTAGAACTATCAAGTATGGAAATACAAAGGAGGAGGAACAGTT
>NW_006399923.1:1703507-1705101 GCF_000299155.1 Elephantulus edwardii | reverse complement strand
AAGAATGGAACGACAGGGCAGGAATGAAAGACCCGCCAATGAGATTGGTTGATACAGTCACTGGACAATGGGGGTTGGTGTGTCAGAATCAGTGAGACTGGCTCACAACAGGGCATAGTTCAGAACTGCTGTACATGGCATTGTGAAGGGTCACAGGTGACTCCACAGCTTAGAACAACTGCTTGTGTTACATTACGTAAAGTGAATGAGAGTCAGTATTCTTTCTTGAGCTGATAAAACCTCCTAGGTAACCACCCTGAAATCCTGCTCAGGACATTTCCCTACTCAACTCTGGGTGGATGCTTCTTAATAGTGGTATTGATGGTGATCCCTGCCAGCAATGTAACTATCTTTTCCTGAGAATGGACAGGAACAATAACTTCTGCTTTAGTCAATGGAGTCTTTGCAGAAAGCTGGGAAATGTTCCATGCAGAGGTGGTCTGAAAGGTGGTGTTCGTATAAGCAGTGACTTTTGACGCAGCTCTATGTAGCTAAAGTTGAGGTGAGTGTCTCATGAACGGTCCTGATAAGGACAGAAAAGCAAGAACATGAGAACTAAATTGATTTCCACATTTTGGAGATTGGCTTCATGCTGATTCTTACCACATATTCAGTAAAGAAAATGAGATTTGCTTTCTCTGACCTTTGCTTACAGTAAAATCTCCACTTCAGTTGGGGGGGAAAAATCTGTGAGAACTGTCAAGGAAGACTATCCAAAGAGGTAATATGATGTTCAAGTTGATAAATTAATATCAATTCTAGGTGTATAAAAGGTAGGGTACTGCTGGCTGTACTCTTGTTTTAGATTTACTTTCTATTTGGTATGCATGTTAACATATATGTAATTTATACTTTATGAGTAAAACTTTCAACTACAGCAGAATAATAGTCTTTGTTGTTTGTTGGCACATTTTTTTTAATTATATAATATTAATATTTAATTCTCATATTAATATTTAATCTTTGGTAGGGGAAAAATCCAACAAGAAAAAGGAAAGAGTATTGTAAAGAGAAAAATAAAAATTTAATTTCTAGAAGAAAATAATAATCATAGAAGTCAGCAAAAATTTCATAAAACTATTTTTTTCAATAGCTGATACATGCTCACATTTATTATTATTTTCAACACTCTTAAGAAAATATTAGAATTTAATGCTTTTTCCCCCTTACAGTAAATATTAAATGTGATCAAAGACTCTTAATGATTTAAATGAGTGAAAATTAACTACCACTTGTGAATGAATTGATTTTTAGTAGATCTATTTTATATTGACACTCATGAGAATTCAATTTAATAGAAAAGTGAAATAAATGTTAATGTTCCCTAAGACTGCAGAGTTAATGTAATTATTTGGGTTAGACATTTGGGCTATTTCCTTGTTCTTGTGATGGTGAATAATGCTGCTATCAACATTGGCTTACAAAACTCAGTTTGTGCCTCAGTTCTCATATTTTCGGTGTATATTCCAAGTAGTAAATAACTGGGTCATATGGAATGTCTATGTTCAGCATTTTCAGGAAGAGTGAAACTGCCTTTTAGAATAGTTGCAACATTTTACAATGCCACCAACAATGTATAAAAGTTCCTTTCTCA
>NW_006399923.1:1701296-1702712 GCF_000299155.1 Elephantulus edwardii | reverse complement strand
ACAAAAAATGAGGTTGGAGGTACAGCAGTCCCTGACCTCAAAACCTACTACACAGCAGTGGTAACAAAAACAGCATGGTTCTGGTACAATGACTGACACATAGACCAATGGAACATAATTGAGAACCCAGAAATATACCCAGCTGTTTATGGTCAATTGATATTCAACAAGGTAATCAAAGATATCAAATGTAATGACCTTTTTTGCATTCTCCATAGATGATATTCTTGCTATCCTACCACAGCTCATCTGGTCTTACTTCATTAGTAAATCTTACTTTAGAGCCTCATACCTGTGCTGTTTCTCCTTCTCTGTGTTTCCATTTCTAAGATCTCAGTCTCAATGGCCATGTCAGCTAATCCAAGTGATAGTCTAAGTGGGCTCTATTGTACATAGGGTTTTCGAAGCTCTATCATTTCGGAAGTGGATGGCCAATCCTTCCTAGTCTGTCTCAATTTTTTGAAATATATACAATAGTATCTGACAGACAGTACAGCAAGAATAATGCACATTAGAGGCAAGGATGACAAGCTTCATCTCATATACTTTGGCGATGCTACTAGAAGATATTATTCCTTGTAGAAGGACATCATGCTTGGGAAGGTAGAAGATCAGTGAGACAGAGAAAGACCCTCAACCAAATGGATTAACACAATAACAGCAGTCATATAGACTAGATGGTACCTAACAACAAGAATATATGCATACAAAGGAAGCCCTGGTGACCTAATAGTAAGAAACTACCCTGCAATCTGAAAAGGCATGTGTTCCAAATCCATCAGCAGCTCCTCAAGAGAATAATAAGCAACCTCCTCGCATGTGATTTATTGCTTTTGCTGAAGGATCAGCTGTTATTTGTTTGTCAAAGTCAAACAAGAATTTTCATGCATTCAGAAAAGTGACAATACCAAGGAGTTGTGTCACAAATTTTGAACACATTATTAAAACTATATTATTCTATGGAGATAGACATTCTACTTAACAAAGTAGTGTTCATTGTCATCATGTCAGAATTGACTCATAGCTGATGTACCACCAGGTTTCCCAGGCTTTATATCAAACAGAAGATTTCCAACTTCTGGAAAAATAAAGTGAAAAAAGGCTTTATCAAATATATGAATGTTATCAATGCCATTAAATAAGTCTTGCCAAAAAGAGACATTTTGTATAAAATCACTACTTATTCGTACAACACCTTCCTAATGATCTCTTTTCTTGATTTCATTGTTGCAGCTTCAGAATGCACTGAAAGAAGGTTGGGGAAATACACAGAGACACAGAAAGAATTGTTTGACACTGAAAAATTTCAGATAGTACCGTAAGAACAGGATCTAATCACAATGAAGATGGAAGTGGAAGCTTCATGGATTGAAGGCATTGGCAAAAAATAAGGCCTCAGATATCGATGGTATATCA
>NW_006399923.1:1697036-1699627 GCF_000299155.1 Elephantulus edwardii | reverse complement strand
TCCTCTGGTATTCCCTGCTTTCAGCTAAGATCCATCTAACATTGGCTACAATGTCCTTAGTACTACAACCCCCTTCTAAACCCAGCCTGGACTTCTGGCAGTTCTTTGCTAAAGTACTGTTGCAGTCGTTTTTGGATAATCTTCATTAGAATCTTGCTTTCATGTGAAAGCAAGGATATTGTTCTATAGTTTCCATCCTAGTCTGTCTTAATCAGAATGCTCAGATTTAGAAATGTATCTGACAGACAAGCATTTTACAGAACAATGCAGATGAAAGATGTTTCCCAATTGTAGAAATAGTCAGTAGTTTCAGTGTCATCCTTGCTCTTGACACAAGTGTCTTGGCCCACCCACTTCCTTGCTCCACCAGCATTCCCTTCTATTCCCACCTGTTTCCTTCACCTTTTTCCTGCTATGCACCTCTCTATCTGATAGCTTATATCTCAAGCTTTGTAGGTTTTTGTGATTCCAAATGTAGTGCAAATATTTAAAGTAGCTGAAACGTTGTTGTTGTTGTTAGGTACCATTGAGTCAAGTAGGACTCATAGTTAACTAGTGGATCAGAACTCTTCTATTCTGTGTCATCCTCAGATTTCCTAACACATAGGAGCCCACTGCAGCAGTCACATCAATCCACCTGTTAGAGCATTTTCCTCTGCTTCACTGACTTTCCACTCTTCCTAGCATCATGTCCTTCTCCAAGGAAGATCCCCTCCTAGCAACATGCCCAAGTATGTGAGAGAAAGCCTCATTATTCTTACTTCCAAAGAACACTCTAACTGCACCCTCTCCAAGACATAACTGTTTATTCTGTCGGCCATCCATGGAATGTTCAATTCTCTTCTCCAACACTATAGCTCAAAGGTGTAAGTTCTTTTACTGTCATCCTTATTTATTGTTCAGTGTTCAAATTCATAGCAATTGATCTTAAAAACTATGGCCTGAATCATACACACCTTAGTCCTCAAATGGAAACCATTACTTTACATTAATTTGGAGAAGTTCCTAACTGCAGATTTTCTCAGTGCAATGCATCTCCTTATTTCTAAAGGTGTCAATTGTGGATCTAAGCAAGATGACATTGTTGACAGTTCCAATCTCTTCTCCATCATTATGTTGCCTATCATCATTATGTTGCCTATCAGTTCGATGATAAGAATCTTTGTTTTCTTGACACTGAGAAATATTTTTAACTATGAATATATATGCCTACAAATTTTTTTTCTTTAAGTTCTACATATTTCCAGGGTTAGAGATTCTGTTTAAAGTTCTTGGATATATAATCTCATGTTCTTATTTTAAAAAAGAATCATCCTGAAATTCAGTTTCAAAAAATTCAAATAATGAACTTCAAATGTAGTCAATTATTTTCTGATGTGACCATCCATGTATATATAATCTATCAGATATTTCTTTATATATCTATCAAGATATATTCTTTCAGATATCTCATTCTTTATAGAAAATGTGTTGTTGTAAAAAAATTATATATCAATTAAATACATTTCCTAAACAATTGTCGTTGTGTGCTCTCAAGTTGGAACCAAGTAATAGCTGACCTTCCAGTGGTTTTTATAGGCAGTCAATAGCATAGCAGAAGATTACCTGTCCATCTCCTGTGGAACAGTTGGTAATTTCAAACCATAGGCCTTTAAGATTATAGCTCAGTTTCATACCACTAGGGCACCAGTGCTTCTTTTCTAGGCACTGTATGTGCATTCATTAATTTAATTCTGATAATAATATTCTAAGGCAATTTACATTCATATTTGGATTTTTTTCACATGTTAAAAACTACAGAGATAAGTTTTTAAAAGGAATGAAAAAAGAGAAAAGTAAAAATATTTAGAAATTAAGTCATTTTTCCATAATTCTAAGGATGAATGCTCTTTGCAGGCTAAGATAGCAAAGCTTCATTTTCATAGTTTGGGTGTGTAGCTATGTTAGGCTACTCCTTGGAAAGAGGCATTATGCTTGCAAAGACAGGTCAACAAAGGAGAAGAAAAACCCCAATGACATAGACTGACACAGTGATTTCAGCAAAGGGCTTTAGAGTATCAGAGATGATGAAGATGCCACAGGATAGAGCAGGGTTCAGGCTGGTGATTCATAGTGTTGTTACGAGTTTTGCTTGACTCCCGGGTACCTAACAACAACAATAATTGGATAAATTGTGATTAATACTCTGGTAGTCTAACTTTTAGGTTTTAATTTAAATTAGAAATGTAAAAAAATGTCATGAAATTTTTACTTGAAGAATATATGTTGATTTTATAAAGACCCATATTTTTAAAAAACAAATAGAGTTAAGTTTTAGAAACTTTTAGACACAACTCCATAAATAACATTATTTTATTCAAGTATAAGAAGATAAACAAAAAAATCAGTTCTAGTGATCACTAAATTTCCATGGAAACTAGAAACATATTTATAGAATACTTGATACTTTTTAAATATCAAATTGTACCACTTTTGGCAGATGTGCCAGTTCTGCATGGCTATGCCAAAATTATGTAACTAATTCTAAACAAATCACTTGGTTATGAAAAAGATGTATAGCAAAAAATTTAAATGCTTCCATATACAGAGAT
>NW_006399923.1:1685480-1696818 GCF_000299155.1 Elephantulus edwardii | reverse complement strand
TGTAATAAATATTAGTTTATAAATTATCCTTTTAAATTCTTTATATAATACAAAAGAAGTGTCAAGATGAAAGAAAAGTTTAATATACTACTACTAGCAAAAACATTGATAGTTCTGAGACCTTACATGACAAATTTGGCCATAACTTTCTAAATATCAAAGCACTGAAAACTCCAAGAAATATTTTACCATATAAAAACAAAGAATCATCATAAATTGGAACAGATTAAACTCAGCAACATAATAAGAGAGGAAAAATTTTACTCATTAAATGTTGTTGTTGTTGTGTACCATCATGTTGTCTGCAACTTATAGTGACCCTCTGTACAATAGCCCTAAACACTTCTCTATTCTGTGCCAAACTTATTGTCTCTGAACACTTAACGTCCATTTACCCAGTCACCGAAACAATCTATCTCATCATTGGTCTTTCTTTCCCACGCTGTCCCTCCATGCTCTCAAGCATGACGTCCCTCTCCAAGAACTGGTCCCTCCTTGCAACATGCCCAAAGTATGACAGACAAAGCTTCAGAATCACTGTCTCCAAGGACCAGCCTGGTTTAACTCTCTCGAGGATGTACTTGTTCGTTCTTTTAGCAGTCCATGGTATATTCAATACTCTTTTCTAGCACCACAGCTCAAAGGCATCAATTTTCCTTATGTCATCCCTACTTAGTGTCCAACTCTCTGATGCATAGTAAGTGATTACAAAGACCATGGCATGTATCAGGCATACTTTAGTCTCCAAAATGACATCATTGCTCATCAAGCCTCTGGAGAGGTTCTGACAGTAGACATTTCCAACGCAATGTGTCTTTTAATTTCCTGGCTACTGGTGCCAAGATTATAGAACCAAGCCAACTAAATGTAAATCTCAATCTTAATCTCTCTCTCTTTTTTTATTACTAATTTTAATGAAAGTTTACAGATTAAAGTTTCCATTTATTCATTTTTGCACTTTTCTCCCTGCTGACCCCCACCCCCTAATTCACTCATCTCCTTGAAAAGTAAAAGAAAAATTATTTCGTTGTTATGCAATCCCTCCTTCCAAGTCCACTCCACTGTTCAGCCTTTATTCTGGACTCCTGTCATGACAATAATACCCAATCATATATCCCTTTTAAACAGTTCTCTCCCTCATCTGTTGCAATGCAGTATACATAATTCATCCCCTCCTTCTCTGTCTTCCTTCAACCCCAATGTCACTCCTGTTTTGCAACAATGGTCCTATGCAATATTTGTCCTTTTGTGACTGTGATATTGCACTCAGCATAATGTTCTCCAGGGTCACCCATTTTGAATAATATTTCTTGAGTTCCTTGTTTTTCAATGCAGCATAGTATTCCATTGTGTGAATATACCAGAGCTTCTCTATCCATTCGTTTGTTGATGGGCACTTGGGTTGTTTCCAGCTCTTTGCTCTTGCAAACAAAGCCACAATAAACATGGGTGTCCATATATCTGCTTGGGTGGCAGTTATCATTTCGTTAGGGTAAATTCCAAGTAGTGGAATTGCTGGGCCAAATGATATTTCTATTTGCAACTTTTTGAGAAAGCACCATACAGTCTTCCATAGTGGTTGCACCACTATGTAAAATGCAGTCCCACTAACAGTAAATAAGGTTTCCAGTTTCTCCACAACCTCACCATCATTTGATGTTTGCTGTTCTGTTAAATTTTGCTGTTCTTACTGGAATGAGATGCTGGCCAACAAGTACATGAAGAAATGTTCAAAATCCCTAGCTCTAAGAGAGATAATCTCAATCTTTTCACCATCCATCACGACACTGCCAATCAGCCCAGTGGTAAGAATCTTTGTTTTCTTGATATTGACCTTCAATCCATATTGAAGAATGCAGTCATTGACCTTCTGCAGCAAGTGTTTCAGGTCCTTTTCAGCTTCAGCAAGCAGGGTTGTGTCATCTGCATACTGTGGATGAGTCTTCCTCCAGTCCTAATGACACATTTCTCCTCATAGAGCTCAGCTTCACAGATAATATGTTTGTATATAGATTGAAAAGATATGGAGATACGACACATCCCTGTCGTACACCCTTCCCTAACTTGAACCATGCAATGTTTGTTCTCTTGCTCTTTTCTGAGGACTACCACCTATTCAAGTATGTTTCTCATAAGCACAATCAAGTGTTTTAGGATTCCCATTCTCCTCTATGTTAGCCACAGTTTGTTATGATCTACATGGTCAAACACCTTTGTGTAGTCAATGAAACAGATAGACATTCATCTGGTACTCCCTGTTTTCAGCCAAGATCCATCTAACATTAGCTACAATATTCCTATTAGCATGGCCTCTTCTAAACCCAGCATGCACTTCTGATAGTTCTCTGTTGATGTGCTATTGCAGGCATTTTTGGGATAATCTTCACCAGAATCTTGCTTGAATGTGATAGTAATGTTATTGTTCGATAATTTCCACACAAATATAGCTCTCTTCCAGTCAGTTTGCCTAGTTGTTGTCCTCCAAATTTCTTGATACAACTTAGTGAGCACATACATCTAAGGCAGTATATGTTTGTTGAAATATATCAATTGGCATGCCGTCGACTCGTGAGACCTTGTTTTTTTGCCAATTCTTTCAGAGTAGCTTGAACTTCTACCTTCATCACCACAGGCTCTAATCCCATTTCTCCAGTCACGGAGTCAATCCATCTCATCCAGGGTCTTCCTTTCCTGCACTGTCCCCCTTCCCTTCCAATCATGCTGTCCTTCTCCATGAACTGGTCCTTCCTGGTTATGTGCCCAAAGTGTGTGAGACAAAGCTTCAAAATCCTTGTGTCTAGGCATCAGCTGAGTTTTATCCTTTCCAGGACAGACCTATTTATTCTCCTGGCAGTACATTGTATATTCAACACCCTTCTCCAGCACAACTCAAAAGTATCAATCATTTTTCTATAATCCTTAGTTATTGGTTCAGCTCTCAGACGCATAGTAAGTAATTGTGGAGATCATGGTTTGAATCAAGTGCACCTTCGTCTCCAGACTGACAGCATTTCTCTTTAGAGAGGTCCCTAATAGCTGACTTTCCCAATGTAATTTGTCTTTTGATATTCTGACTGCTAGCATGTCAAGAGTATTGATTGTGGAACCAAGCAAGTTAAAATTTTTAACAATCTCAATTTATTCTCTATCATAAAGCTGCTAATCGGCCTAGTGGTGAGAATACTTGTTTTCTTGATGTTGAGCTTCAATTAATATTGAAGAGTACAGTCCTTGACCTTCTGCAGCAAACACCTCATGCCCTCCTCAGGTTTAGCAAATAACCCAATCATAAAATAGGCATAGGATAAGAGCAAACTCTACTAAAAAAGACATTATGATAGCAAGCAAACACATGAAGACAAGTTAAAAATCCCTAGCTATCAAAGAGATACAAGTCAAAACAACTGTGAGATACCATTTCATTCCAGCAACAATAACAAAGTTCAATAGTGCAGCAAACAACAAATGCTAGTGATGTTATGGAGAGATTGGAATTCTTATTCACTACTTGTGGAAGTATAAAATAGTACAATGATTATGGAAGACTGTGTAGTACTTTCTCAAAAAGTTGGAAACAGAAATATTATTTGACCCATAAATTCCACTACTGGGAATATAACAAAGGATTTAGAGCCATGACTCAAGCAGATGTACGCATGTCAATGTTTATTGCTGCATTGTTCACAAGTGCAAAGAGAAGGAAGCAACTCAAGTGCCCATTAAGAAATGAATGGACAGAAAAACTAGAGGGCGTTCACACAATGGAATACTATGCAACATTGAAAAACAGTGGAATACTACGTGACATTGAAAAACAATAAAATAGTAAAGCATTGCACAACATGGGGAGGCCTTAAGGACTTTATGCTGAGTGAAATATCTCAGTCACAAAGAACAAACCTGCATAATACCACTGTTATAAAGCAGGACTGACCTGGATGGGTTGTCGAGGTAATGAGGAGAGTATACATAGATAATGAACATTGTATTTCAACAAATGAGAGGAAGAACTGTCCAAAAGGAATATATAAGTATGTGTTGTATGTTTTTGAACAATCTGGAACAAGAGGTGCATTGCAGGTGGGTTGGGAGAAGTGAAGAGAGGGAAAAGCTGTGCAATCAAAAATAAAAAGAATAAATAAAAATAATGTTAAATAAAAATTAAAGCAACAACAGAAACAGCTCTGGTGGCTTAGTGGTAAAAAGTTACGTAAGACCATTATTAAAAAGAAATTGTAGGATAACTAGTAAAACTTGTATGAAGATCTGTACCGGCAAAATTACAGGGTAGCATAATTTACTGTGTGGAGGGAGGCGGTCAAGGAAGTGGTAAAGATCCAGAGGGGACCTGAAAATACAGGATAATAGTGAGCATAGTCCAATGTTTATTAGTTTTGTAAAGCATAATGTATATGAATGATTATATAAAACATAATGTCGATGAAGGAAAATGTAAAACACACACACACAAAAATCCCCATTATATATATGAATGAAAAATAAAGTATATGAATATGAACAATTATATACATACCAGTAAAAAAAATAGATGGACAATCTCCCATGCCATTTACAGGCTCTGAAAACACGCTGGAGTTTCAGGCATGAGTCAGTTCCAACTGCACTGCAACCAGCAACAGATACGCCATAGTAAAAAGATGAACGATACCCTCCTTGTGATTTTTAGTCACTGAAAGGTCAAGCTATGATTCAGCTCTAACTTGACTTGATGACATGATTTGTGTTGGGTTCTTAGCTGTGTTAAGGACGAAAGGTGTTTTTCCTGACACAATCAAGGTTAGAAGAGCAGATCAGGAGCTAGCCACATAGCCTGACCATAAAACCCTGCAATGGGGACCTATTTTGGGGATCTTTGAGTAGTAATGAATTTATATGTTCTTTTTATTCCTTCCCTGTTAACTTTGTGAATAATAAACGTCCAGGGTTTGATCTGTGCTCTGCTCCAAACTCTCTTTCCCATCAAGTACATGTGGAGTCAGTGCATTATATAAGAGCAAAAATGGTCTTGCAGTTGTCAAATCTGAAAGGAAGATCTTCTTTCTTTCCTATTTCCTATTTCCCTTATTTTTCTATTACTTAGACATGTAAAGAAAAACAACATTTCACTCAAAGAATTGTTCAAGAGTTCGGCAATAATGATTCCAATATGTTAGTAAACCAATGATTATCATAAACTCATGTGAGTGGGCCTGTAAGACACCAATGATTTTCCATTTTAATTATTGTTCATATGAAGCAGCCCTTGTTGTATGACACAAGAAAATTGAGGATATAGATTCTACCAGTGACTTTGAGGAGGAAGATGGAGAATATCCTGTGATAATGGTTTACAACTTCTGAAACCTGATGTAAGATCACTATATTTCAGAATTGTCTTGATTTCAGTGGACTTGAGGTTTAATACTAATCATATTACAAAAATGGTTTTTGTCTCATATACAGTTTAGCTGTGGCACTGATGTGTCAAATGCGTTAATGGCTGGCTACCCATGTGGACAGAGAGTGGGGTGGAGCTCCCCAATTAAAGGAAGCTTGGAAGGAGGAGTGGCATTCACTTCCATGAGAGTTTGCCTCCGGTAACCCTATGAACCTGGAGAGAGGATGAAAGGCACCCAAGCGTCGAGGACTCTCCTTCATAGGGTCACTATGAGTCGCCTGCGACTCGATGGCACTTAACAACAACAACATACAGTTTAGCCTTTGAAATAGCTAATTATTAGATTATTATAACCATAATTACTAGATTATCAAAGTAAATTATTTAGGGATCACTCATCTCTAGTTTATAAAATTACCATTACACTGAAATTTAACCTGAGATTTAGTGTGCAATTATCAAAATATCTGTCATTAAAAGGATTAACACTGTTTACACTGAGATCATAGATATATGTGAACTTTTTAATCTTTACTCTTTAACTGTAGAGTTATGTGATTATATTATGCTACTACAAATAATTTAGCCCTATGTAACCATGCTTGTTTAACATAAAAATATTTTGTAGGCATCACTCAATTGAGTCTTATTTCTAAAAGTACTCCTGTCCTTTTTATTTGTGTATGCATGTTTATATCTGTTCCAAACTTTGTTGACAGCAATTTGAAAGCACAAGTTCAGGTTATCAGCCTTTCTGAACTTAAGAAAGTCGTTTCCTTAGCAACTGAAGGATTGTAGAATCTCTCAGAACACCTGTTTTTCCACTCATAATTGCTGCAACTGAGATATGTACACTTGAAAACTGTCTTTCTGGTTTGCTTTTTGCTTCTATATAGTCAGGTACATTAAGGACAGAACTTGAGTGTTTAACTTATACTAAAGTCTAAGAAACGTGCATACTTGTACCACATTATCATGGTTAACAATTATACTTTTATCTATCACATTACCCTTGAACTTCTCTTTGTATATTTCCTAAAGTCCTTAGCATCCAGTGATCACATAAGGTACTGTAATTTGGCGATGGCAGTAGGTATTCTGTAAGTGCAAATGACAACATGGAGGCTTAGCTGTCAGCCTCAGGGTTTTTATTCCACCAACATTCATAATTCATTGGGCCTGGTTATATAAAAGGGCAATGTGCCTGACTGCTTGAGAAAATTACTGTCATATTTCAGCTTATGAATTTTTAAAATTATTCATTTTCTTGATTGCATAAGGTCATTCTCTTTTTCTTGAGAATTTAACTCAACTTATTCAGATACACACGATGTATTAAAACTCATAAAAGCCATTTTTTAATAAAGATGATCACTTGATCATATGCTCTTGGAATATCTTTGTGGTAAAACTAAAGTTGTATTTCAATACTGTCACTTTAACAAGTCCATAGTTTCTTCTCATTTAAGGCAACATTTTTAAGAGAATCCCACAAGAAATTAAGTAAAATAGTGAAAAGCAAGACATATTTGCCTGTAGAAAACATACGGTGTTACCTATGCAGAGGCACATTTAAATAATACAATTTGTTGAGAGAAGATAATCAAGCTAATTTTATACACATTGATCAATCCTCCACTCAAATCTTCTTCCATAAACTAACTTAAATTAGTACTTGACTTAATTTTAACCCTTGACAACTAATAAAGTAGCTCTTGATAAGTTATATCTAATAGGTTTCAAATTATAGTGAACCTACATAAAATAGAAAGAAGCACTATGTACTACTGTACTGTCTTAACAACCTTTACTGTGGATGAGTCCATCCTTACAGTCACTGTGTCAGTCCACCCTACTGAGACTCTTTCTCTTTCTCGTTAACACTCTACTTCACCCAGCACAATATCCTATTCCAGGGAGTAGTCTATCCTGACAACAGGTGGTACATGTGATGGACCACATGTTGTCATGCTGTGGCAGTGAGAAGGAAGGGACCTTCCAGCAGGTTTTAAGAGGCTGTAAACACAGGAGAAAATTGGTCATCTTTCTCTCCTGGAGCAGCTAGTGGATTTGATCACTTGCTTTTAAGGTTGGCAGTGCAACACCTTACCCACTAAGCCATTAGAACTTCCTGATGAAGGTCAAATAATTCAATTAAAAGGAGAATTTAACCCAAGTCTGTATAGTTACAAAGTGTACTTGCTTTAAAAAATGGTTGTCCTTGGTTAAAAACTTTACTGGGATTTGAATTTGAATTAAAATACACATAACATTATTTGAGAATAATTGTGGAATTGAAATAGAAAATAGAATTCTAGTTGATTAGAACTATTCATTTATGTATTTAGTGAAGTTATTTCTTATATAATTGTGACTATGTTTATGTAAATAGCACAATAACTTCTTTCCTGTATTCCCATGACTGGACTCACTGGTTTGGTCATAGTTGATTAGATTACATAAAGACTTCCAACTTTAGCCATCCCTCCTCAATAATCCGTATCTTGCCTCCTGTTCTTTTAACTTCAACTTTGGTGTGTTGATTAGTATTTTCTAAATGTTGTGCCTCATTCTTTTGCTATAAAGAGAAGCTACAGAGATGGTAACTCATCTTCTTATATAATTCCTTCTTGATATGATTTTTTTTTCAGTTAAATCTCACAGACTATCCAAATAGTCAACCACATCACTGAAAAGTGATGACTATTTCATTTTCTACTTTTGTACATAATTTATTTTAGCGAACTTACTTCTTCTTGCTGTTAGGTGTCATCAAGTTGTCTACAATTTATATAAACACTGAGAACAGAGAAGAAACTATCCTGTACTATTCACCTTTCTTTTGTTGATTCTTTGTCTTTCCCATTATAGTGACTTTTTCCATAAATTGCCCCTTTTGACAACATGTCCCAAAATACATGACAAGAAGCTTCACCAAACTTGCTTCGTAACAGCACCCTGGTTATTGTTGTTCACAGCAATAATTGAGTTAGTTCCCGCTCATAGTAACTCTATGCACAAAATAATGAAGGCTTGTTCCCTGTGTGTGCTTGTTGTTGTTATGTGCCTACCTATATACAACAGCCCTGAACCCTGATATATTCTCTCCCAACCTTACTGTCCCAAGCAAAACAACCCTCATTATCCCAGTCACTGAATGAATTTATCTCATAAAGGATCTTACTCTCTTAAGCAGTCCATCCACCTTCCCAAGGATGATGTCCCTCTCCAAGGGCTTGTTCCTCCTCACAATATGCCCAAATTATGTCAGAAAAGGCTTCGGAATCCTAGCCTTGAAGGTACAGCCTGATTTCTCCCTTTCTGGGTTGAACTTATTTGTTTTCCTGGCAGTCCTGTGTATGTTCAATACTCTTCTCCAGAAATTCTCTTTCTATCATGCTTAGTCATTGTCCAGCTTTCTGATGCTTAGTAAGCAATTGTGAAGACTACGAACTGGATTAGGCACACCTTTCATTGTGGTCCATAGTGTGTTCAAGACTCTTCTCCATTATCACAACTCAAAGACATCGATTCTTCTTTTTTCGTCATTGTCCAGCTTTTTGTTGCTTAGGAAGTGATTGTGAAGATTGTGAAGATTGTGGTCTGGATCAGAAGCATCTTAATCTCTAGACTGACATCTTTGCTTCTCAGTTCTCTGGAAAGGTCACAGACAGCAGACATTCCCAATACAATTTGTCTTAATTTCCTGGCTGCTGGTGCCAAGAATGTTAGTTGTAGAGCCAAGCAAACTAAAGCTGTTAACAATCTCAATCACATCATCTACCATGATGCTCCTAATTGGCCCAATGGTGAAAATCTTAATGTTCAGCTGTTATCCATATTGAAGGCTGCAGTCTTTGATGTTCTGCAGGAAGCACTTCAAATCCAGCTCAGTTTCAGCAAGCAGGGTTGTGTCATCTGCATAAGAAGGTTATCAATGAGTCTTCCTCCAATCTTGATGCTACACTCCTCTTCGTAGAGCCCTGCCTCCTAGATTATCTGTTTTACATATAGATTGAAAAGGTATGGGGATAGGACACATCCCTGAAATATACTCTTCCCAATTTTGAATCAGGCAGGGTTTCTTTGCTCTGTTCTGACATCTGCCTTGGTTCAATTATATGCTGTGTATAAGCACAATCAAGTGTTCTAGAATTCTCAGTCTTCTCAGAGTTAGCTATAGTTTGTTGTGATCCACACCGTCAAATACTTTTGCATAATCAATGGAACAGAGATCCAGATTCCTTTGGACCCTATGCTTTCAGCTACGTTCTATCTAACATTAGCTATAATGTCGCTAGTACCACGGCCTCTTCTAACTCAGTCTGCCCATTAGGTCGTTCTCTGTTGCTATGCTGTTCCAGTCATTTTCAGACCATTTTCAGCAGAATCTTGCTTGCATGTGATATTAATGATATTGTTCAATAATTTCCACACTCTGTTAAGTCAGCTTTTTTGGAGTGGGAAAAAGTATAAATCTCTTTATATAGATCAATGATTTGGCCAGGTAGTTGTCCTCAAGATTTCTTGGCACAACTTGGTGAGCACATCCAGGGCAGCATCTTTTTGTTTAAATATGTCATTTAGTATATAGTCAATTCCTGGGGCCTTGCTTTTTGCCAATTCTTTCAGAGCAACTTGAATTGCTTCTTTCATTACCACAGGTGCTTGCTCAAATGTTGTTTCACGCAATTCTTCTGTGTGCCTTGTTTCATAATTTTTAAATCTTCAATATTATTGTAGCCACTTCAATTATTTGCAGTTCAGGAAATCAAAAGGTAAATTGCACTGGGAAAGTCTGCCTTCAGGTACCTCTCCAGAGTACTGAGAAACAAATATTCAGTCTAGACACTAAGGTGCTACTGATCCAGACCATGGTCTTGACAATCACTTGCTAAACAACAGAAAGCTGAACAATGACTAAAGACGATAGAAGACAACCTGATACCTTTGAACCATGGTGCTGCAGGACAGTCTTGAACATTCCATGGACCACCAAGAAAACAAATAGGTCTGTTTGGGAGATGAAACCAAATTTTTCCTTGGAGGCTAGGATTTTGTAGCTCCATCTCACATACAGGACCAGAAGGACTTGTCCTTTTAGAAAGACATCATGTTTGGCAGGTAGAGGAACATTGCAGGTGAGGAAGACCTTCGATGGATTGATACAGAGTTAATGGGGGTAGGTATGTTGGAGTCAGTGAGATTGGCTCAGGACAAGACAGGCTGCAGATCTGATGTATATGTGGTTGTTATTTGTTGCATGCAATTAGATGGCACATAACAAAAACAACTGCAATTCTTTACTGAGTATCCTATTCCCTTTTGATAACTGTCTACTTAACCAAACATAATTTCAATTCACAGGTATTGATCAATATGCCAAAGTGCTTCAGGATAAATATTCTCATCTTTAAAGACCATCATAGCTGTACTTCTTCCAAAGCAAATTTATTCAAACACCACCATAATCAAAGTCATCAATTCTTCCTTAGTCTTCTTCATTTACTGTCTAACTTTCATATACATCTATCTCTATCTATCTTTTAGAAGCAGGAGTGACATCCACTTCCTAAACAGCATGCCTCTGGAAATTCTATGGACTTTGATAAATGACGATATTTATAGAAAGGCTTCAAGCCTTTTGTTCATAGGGTTGTTATGATTTGTGCTCTAATTGACAGCAATCAACAACAACAACAAACTGCATCTATATCTATCTATCTATCTATCTATCTATCTATCTATCTATCTATCTAGTACAACAGAGATGTGTCCCTTTTCAATCTACATGCAGGTCAGATTATCGAGGAGACTGGGATCTATGAGGAGAAATGTGGCATCAGAATTGGAGGAAGACTCATCAACAATATCTGTTATGCAGATGACACAGCCCTGCTAGCTGAAACTGAAGAGGACCTGAAGCGCTTGCTGCAGAAG
>NW_006399923.1:1667744-1684560 GCF_000299155.1 Elephantulus edwardii | reverse complement strand
ATCTATCTATCTATCTATCTATCTATCTATCATCTATCTCACAAATTAAATTGTGTCTTTTCAATTTATATGCATGTAATGATATACTGTGGATGCTTTTTATTAATACTCTATGATCTTGTAATTAGTTATAACTAATGGCAGAATAAATATATACTTTAATTCCAAAACAATGTAATTCTATTATATCTATAAGATGTGTATAAAAGTCCAAAATGCAAAGGAGAAGGGGGGAGGGTTCAGATAGCTGAGGAGTTTCCTTAGAGTGAGGGCTGTGATACATTTATTGTATTATAGATGAACAAAAAAGAAAAAAAAGAAATAATGTTAAAAGTCAGGGACTCTAATAAATAATTGCCAGGAGTGTGATGCCATTTCTGGACAGGTTCCTGCACAAGGAAGCTCCTAGACATTAAGGAAGACTAAGACACATAAAAATATCCAGGGAAGTCAGGTCTACAGATTTTAAAGGAAATGGAATTTCCCTCCAGATCCTAGACAGAAAGGAAGGAGGAAAAAGAGAGCCTTCCTCTATTGCTGGTGGTATAAATTTAGACTTTTACCTTCCTGAAGAGTAAGAGAATAAATACCAATTTTTTAAAGCTACCCAATCATGTTCTTTCTGCTATAGACACATTAGGAAATTGACACAACCTGTATATTCAAATCACATGGCTTGAATAGAGGGGTTCCCTTCATTCTCTAAGTGATATCTTTGTGTTTTCGTGTGTGTGTGTGTGTGTTTCACTTTGTTGTGCCAATTTGTTGTGTATATACTTAATTAATATTTTCTTAGATAGGAATTGACTTGATTAATCAAATTTAAAAATTTATTCTACTATTTATATAAAATGGATTTTATGTTGATTTGCATACAGATTTGTATAGATTATTTCATCCATGTGCATTGTGTTTCACATAATATTTCATTCACCTTGGGTTTTTATACAATGATCCATAAACATTATGTTTATAAAATTAATCACTATTGATCTATACCTGCTATTGTCCTGTCTTTCTAGGTTTCCATTGAATGTTTCCTATTCCTTCACTCACACATTTGCCCATCAAACTCTGTGCTATCCTAGTGATTTCCCCCTGTTGCTGTCTGTTTACTAGCAACCAACAGTGACACTCTGATGGGGGTAAGCATGATGATAAGCCTGAGGAGATACACCACACTGGGACAGGATCAGAGAGTCAATTTTATTGGAACTGCAGCACACTTATATACAAGCATGTAAATGGGGAAAACATGACAGGGTGTACTTACAGACGTGGGACATGAGGATTGGTTAAGAGGACCACTCCCAGCTCAACAGATGTGACAGCTGTCTTCCCAAGTGGCGAGCTTTCTCAAGAAGGGACGGCAAACACAGGGGAGCTTTCCCTACCCCGTATTAAAGGCTATTGGGAGGCTTGCACTTATCTGGAGCTTAGGCGATCTCTCCTGGCCATGTACCCTCCCTTCCTCCGCAACATTCCCCAACATTCCCCATCATCATTTTTCACCCTTTTCTTCTCTTCCTCTTCTCATTGTGAACTTTTGTGAACATTTTACTAGTTATCCTTACATTTTAAAAATCAGAAAGGGAGTGCGTCAGGGATGTGTCCTGTCTCTATATCATTCAATCTATATACGAAACAGATAATTTGGATTTTATGAGGAGGAATGTAGCATCAGAACTGGAGGAACACTCATCAACAACCTATTTTATGCAAATGACACAGGTTTGCTGAAACTGAGGAGGACCTGAGGCACTTGCTGTAAAAGGATTGTGGTCTAACAATATGGGTTGAAGCTCAACATCAAGAAAACAAAGATTCTCTCCACTGGGCGAATTGCCAGCACCATGAAGGATAAAGAGATTGCGGTTATTAATAGCTACAGTTTGCTTGGCTCCCCAATCAACTCACTTGACACCAGCAGCCAGGAAATCAAAAGACAAAATACATTAGGTTAATCAGCTGTCAGAGCCCTTTCCAGAGTACAAAGAAGCAACGATGTCAGTCAAGACACTAGACACTAACGTGCTCCTGATCCAGGCCATGGTCTTTGCAATTGCTTACTATGCATCAGAGAACTGGACAATGACTAAGGATGACAAAAGAAGTCTCAGTGTCTTTGAGTTGTAAAAGATTATTGAAAAAGCTGAAAAAAGATTCTTGAACATACCATATATCATCAGAGAAACAAATAGGTCTGTCTTGGAGAGAGTGAAACCAAGCTTTTCCTTGGAGGCTAGGATCTTGAAGCTCCATTTCTCATACTTTGGGCATATGGCCAGGAGAGACAATCCTCAGAACATAGAACGCTTCAGAGCTGTGGTACATAAGGTCATTATGAGTCGTAGGTGACTTGATGTCATGTAATGATAAAAACAACATGTAGTATGTTTCCTTATGACATTAAGTTCACTTAGCATAATGTTTTGTTGGCTTTCCCATGTTGTTGTTGTTGTTCATTGTTATGTACCATCCAATTGTTTGCGACTAATAGCGACCCTATGTACAACAACCCTAAACCGTGCTCTATCCTGTGCCAATCTCAATGCCTCTGACACACCCGTCCCGATTACCCCAGTCACTGAATCAATCTACCTCATAGAGGGTTTTCCCCTCCTGCGCTGTCCGTTTACTCTACCCAGCATGATGTCCCTCTCTAAAGACCTGCCTCTCCTTGCAACATGTCCATAGTATGTCAGACAAAGCCCCAGAATCCTTGCCTCCAAGGAGTAGCTTGGTTTAACCCTCACTAGGATGAATCTGTTTGTTTTCTTGGCAGTCCATGGTACATTCAATACTCTTCTCCAGCACTACAGCTCAAAGGCGTCAATTCTCCTTCTGTCCTCCCTAGTCATTGTCCAGCTCTCTGATGCATAACAAGTGATTGCAAAAACCATGGCCTGTATCAGGCGCACCTTAGTCTCCAGAGAGACACTGCTGCTCTTGAGTACTTTAGAGAGGTCCCTAACAGCAGACTTTCCTATCGCAATACGTTTTTGATTTCCTGACTGCTGGTGCCAAGAGCGTTGACCGTGGAGCCGAGCAAACTGAAGCTGTGAACAATCTCAATCTTTTTGCCATCCATCCTGATGCTACCAATTGGTCCAGTGGTGAGAATTTTTATCTTCTTGACATTGAGTCTCAGTCCATATTGAAGGCTTCAGTCCTTGACCCTCTGCAGTAAGTGCATGCGGTCCTCCTCAGTTTCAGCGAGCAGGGTTGTATCATCTGCATGACGGAGATTGTTGATAGATCGTCCACTGATCCTAACGCCACGCTTCTCCTCATAGAGCCCAGCCTATCGGATAATCTGCTCTGCATACAGGTTGAAAAGATATGGAGACAGGACACATCCCTGGCGTACACCCTTTCCTATTTTGAACCATGCAGTGTTGCCCTGCTCTGTTCTGACTACTGCCTCTTGGTCCAAGTATAGGTTTCTCATTAGCACGATTAAATGTTCTGGGATTCCCATTCTTCTCAGAGTCAGCCATAGTTTGTTATCAATGCTCTTTAGCATTGAAAATGATTCCTATATTGTGTGAATGTACCACAATTTATAAATCAATTCATTTCTTGATAGGCCTTTGGGATGTTTCCACTTTCTGGGAACTGTGACTAACTGTGTGTGAAAATAGGTGTACATATTTACATTCCTGCCTCAGTTCTATTTTGGAGTATAAATGTAGGATGTATTTTTGGGTAAAAACATAAGATATACATTGGAGATACCTGGGCCATATGACATTTTTATGTGCAGCTTCCTGAGAAAATAGTGTTTGCTCCATTGTATAATCCCACCAGCAATGCATAAGAAATCCAATCTCTCCCCATTCTGATCAACATTAACTGCTTGCTCTCTTATTAACCTTTGCTACTGCTTAAGGGGTTTTCCTCTCCTGCCCTGTCCCTCCACCTTCCTAAGCACAACATCCCTCTCCAAGAACTGATGCCTCCTTGCAACATGTCCAAAGGATGTCAGACAAAGCTTCAGAATCCTTACCTCCATGGAGCAGCCTCGCTTAACCCTCTCCAGCATGAACCTGTTCTTTCTCTTAGCAGTCTGTGGTATATTCAGTACCCTGCATGAGGTGGATTGATTCTGAGATGGATTGATTCAGTGACTGGGATAACGGGGATAGGTGTGTCAGAGACAATGAGGCTGGCTCAGGATAGAGCAGGATTTAGAGCTGTTGTATGTAGGGTTGTTATTAGTTGCAGGTGACTCAATGGCACATCACAACAACAACTGCTACAGGAGTGAGACAGCATCTCATCAACATTTTCATTTTCATCTCTCTTATTGCCAGAGATTTTAAGTATTTCTTCCAGTGTCTGTTGGCCATGTCTGTCTTCCTCAGTGAAAAGTCTTTCCATGTATTCAGCCCATTTTGTTATTAGATTATTAGACATTTTGTTTTGTGAAGTCCCAGTTATGTTCTATAAAATTTCAGTATGAGATCCTTGTCTGAGATGTCATTGTCAAGTTTGTAGGCTTACTTTTCATCCTGTAAGAAAAATTTTCTAATTCATATAAAACTTAATTTTTATTTTTCCCCATATATAAGTTTTGCAAGTTTATTAAAACAAAAAATTTTAAAAACAACACAAAAAATGAATACAATCCTTTGTCCAATACTGTACAGACAATTAAGAAGTCAGTTCATTTTTCTAAACCATATTTTATCCTTTATTTAGTTCATCTGAAAGTGTAATAAGCTTTAAATAGCTCAAATTATCATTCAGCAGTTTAAACTGTAAACAGCTTGCTGAACTGGTAAGAGAACATCATAGTAATGTACCCCCGTTAGTGAACTCCACTCTTTTGTGATTATCTATACAAGAGAAATACATTCAAGCATATTAAAATGTGAACACAAGCTAGGTGTCTCACTGAATCTCAGGGAAGCAGTGAAGCAGCCACCTGAGAGAGTTTTAAAAGTGGGAAGATGCTGATGGGACCTCTGGTATGAAGATATACTGTGCTATTACTGGTCAGAAGAAGTGATTTACTTAAAAAGCAAACAGGCCTCAGGAAATACTGAATAGGAACCAGCAATACAAAGCCAGCTTGTGTTGTAATTTTTTATTAATACAGTCTAAAAAAGACTAAAATGAAAAAATAAAAACAAAACCCAACCAATTTCACAACACACATCCCCACACAAACACTCAATCACAGACCCAAATGCTTCATTATTGTTTAAATCTGACCCCTTCATTCATTGATTTTATCCTATCCTGGTTGTGCATTTCTGGTTATATTTGCAAACGTACTCATACCATTGGGTTGCATCTCAATGTCAAGAAGCAAAAATTCTCAACAATGGAACAATAAGCAATCTCAGGATGGATGCAAAAGAGATTCACACTATCAACAACTTCATGTTACTTAGATCCACAATCAACACCCTTGGTACCAGCAGTCAGAAAACAAGATGACACATGCCTCTGAGCAAATATGCAGTTACTTCTACAAATTATTGAACAGTAATGATGCCATTTTGAGGACTAAGGTACACCTGATTCAGGCCACAGTCTTTCTGATCACTTCCTATGCTTCTGAGAGCAGGAAAATGAATAAGAATGACCAGAGAAGAATTGATACCTTTGAGCTGTGGCATTGGAAAAGAGCACTGAACATTCCATGACTGACAAAGAACAAATATGTCTTGAAAAGAGTACTTCATGTACTTTGTGCATGTTGCTAGGAGGGGCTATTCCTTGGAGAAGGACATGATGCGTGGTAGCGTGGAGGGTAAGCATAGGAGAGGAAGATCTGTGACCAGGTGGATTGACACAGTGACTGCTGCAATGGATGCTAGCGTGTCAGGAAGTGTGAAAACTTCACACGTTAAGACAGAGTTCAGATCTACCCCTCATAGGGCCGCTATGAGTTGTACTCAATGGCATCTAATAAGGACCGCAACATTCATATCCCAGACCAGGCATTCTAAGTTTGGTTTATTTTATCTCTGTGATCCTTAGGGTTTCGTGTTTTACCACTAGGTTTTTTATTCACCTTGACTTTAATTTTTTATTTGGTGTGAAATGTAGATCCTGCTAAAGTTTACTTCAGGTAGATGTCTTGTTTTGTAATCACCATTTGTTAAAAAGGTTATTATTTCCCTATTTGGTAGGTTTTGTTTCCTTATCAAATAAATACCAATTGTACACTGGAAGTTGGGTTAATTTCTGGGTTCTCTATTCTGTTTCACTGATTAATGTGTGTATTTATACCAATTGTCATTGTTATTGATATGTCCGTTTGAGTCGCTTGCCACTCATAACAACCCTATGCACAATAGCTATGCACCTTGCTCTATCCCTAGCCATCCTTATCATCTCTGACACACCTACACCTCTATATATATGATGCAATCCATACTGAAGACTACAGAGATTAACCTTCTGCAGCAAGTGCTTCAAGTCTGCCTAAACTTCAACAAGCAAGGTTGTGTCATCTGTATAATATAAATTATTGATGAATTTTCCTTTAATTCTGATATCACATTTACTTTATAGAGTCCAAACTCTTGAACAACTATATCAGCATACAGATTAAATAGTTATTGAGAAAGGATGCAACCCTGTCTCTTCTTTTTCTAACTTTAAACTAGGTAAGGTTGTCTTGCACTGTTCACACAATAGCCTCGTTTCAGGTAAAGTTTTTTGCATACGTACAATTAAGTATTCTGGGACTTCCATTGTTCTCAATGTTAGCAAGGATTTGTTCCATACTGTCAAATTCTTTTACCGTCAAGCACAAATCTACATTTTCTGGTATTCTTTACTTTTACCTAGGATACATCTGACATCAGCAATGACATCACTGGTGCCAACACCACTTCTAAATCCAGCTTGAAATTCTGGAAATTCTCTATGTACTGTTCTAGCCATATTTGAATAATCTTCTTAATGTTTTGCTTCCATGTGATATTAATGATATTAGTGTCAGACAATTTCAACATTCTCTTGTATAATTTTCTTTAGAATGTTAACAGATATGGCCAGCCAGCTGTCCCCCAAATTTTGTGGCATAAGCTGGTGAGCACGTCCCTAGTATTCCTGAGTCCTTATTCTTTGCTAGTACATTCATTGTCATTGACATTTCATCATATATTAATTCCTAAAATATCTCAAAGTTGGTCAATTCTTTTTGGTGCAGCGATTCCACATATTCCCTCCATCTTCTTTTGATGTTACCTGGATAATTCAAGAATTTTATTCATATCGTCTTTAAGTATTACAACTTGAGGCTTGAATTTATTTTTCAAATCTTTCAGCTTGAAAGTTGCTGCATGAGTTCTTTCCTTTTTATTATCACTTCTAGGTCTGCAATTTATCTTATAGTAGTTTTCTTCATGGTTCAAAATAGGTGTACAGCATGGATGTGTGTCCTATCTCCATGCCTTTTTAATATATATGCAGAAAAAATTATTTAGTATGTGGGTTTTTATGAAGAAAATGTGGCATCAGGATTGGAGATTCATCAACAATCTCATTATGAAGATGACACAACCCTGCTTCCTGAAACTGAGGAGGACCTGAAGTGCTTGCTGCAAAGGGTCAAGGACTGCAGCCTTCAATATGGATTGAGGCTCAATATCAAGAAAACAAAGATACTCAACACTAGTCTGATTGGCAGCATCATGATAGATGGTGAAGTAATTGTTAAAAGCTTTAGTTTGCTTGACTTCACAATAAATACTCTTGGCACCAGCAGCCAGGAAATTAAAAGATGTATTACAATGGGAAAGTCTGCTGTTAGAGACCTCTTCAAAATACTAAAGAGCAATGATGTCAGTTTGGAGACTAAGGTGAACCTGATACAGGCCATGGTCTTTGCAGTCACTTGCTATGTGTCAGAGAGCTGGACAATGACTAGGAATGATAGAAGGAGAATTGATGTCTTTGAGTTCTGGAACTGGATAAGAGTATTGAATATACCATAGACTACCAAGAGAAGCAACAAGTTCATCCTGGAGAGTATTAAATCAGGCTGCTTCTGCTCCAGGCAAGGATCCTGAAGCTTTGTCTAACATATTTTGGACATGTTGCAAAGAAGAACCAGTTCTTGGAGAGGATGTCATGCTTGGGAAGGTGGAGGGATGGTGCAGGAAAGGAAGATCCTCTATAAGATGGATTGATTTAGATACTGGGGTAATAGGGGTAGATGTGTCTGGGACAGTGAGCTAGGCACAGGGTTTAGAGATAAAGCAGGGTTAGCGCTTTTGTACACAGGGTCACTATGAGTCGCACGTGATTTGACAGCACACAACAACAAGTTCTTTCTTTTCCTGAGTGGTCTTTTGAAGTTTTCTGTTCAGCTCTTTAATTTCAACATCTCTCCGCCTTTTTTGGTTTATGAAGGCACAATTGCAATTTTCAGATCTCTTCTGACATTCATTTTGGATTTTTTCTTTCTTTCTTTCTTCACTGTCTATTCAATAACCTTTTGGTTTCTTCATGGAGATATCCCTAATATCATCCCACAACTCATCTGTTCTTTGATCATTATTGTACAGTGCTTCAAATCTATATTAAGATTTTCTTTTAAAATTTAGGAGGGATAGACTAAATATCATAATTTGTTTGTTATCAATTCCTTCAGATTCAATTTGAACTTGCAAATTTTCATGGTTTAACAATGATCATTAGACATTCCTTTATTCTATTTGAATGAATGCTTCTTTGTGTTTGTGTAGTTTCACACTAACACTTTTAAGTATTTTGAAATTTCCATTCTTCAAAATATTATCTACAGTGTATTCTCTTTCCATACCTATTTAATCTGTGTGCCAAGTAAATTATTTAAGAAGCTGGATTCTTGAAGAGGAGAGTGGCATCAGTGTTGGAGGGAGATTCATTAATAACCTGCATTGTGCAGATGACACAATCTTGCTTGATTAAATGGAGGAGGACTTGAAACACTTGTTGCAGAAGATCAATAAATACAGCTTTCAATATGAATTGCCTCTTCATGTCAAGAAATAGAGATTTTAACCACTGTACAGATAGGCAACACAATGATGGGTGGAAAGGAGATTGAAACTGTCAACAGCTTCATCTTGCTTAGATCCACTATTAACACCCTTGGTACCAGCAGTCAGGAAATAAGGAGATGAATTTCACTTAGGATATATGCAATTAAGGGCCTCTCCAAATTATTGAGGAGTAATGAGTTCAGTTTGAGGACTAAGGTGTGTCTGATTCAGGCTATAATCTTTCTGATCACTTGCTACACATCTGAGACTGGACAATAAATAAGGATGAAAGAAGACCAAATTGAGGCCTTTGAGCTGTGGTGTTGGAAAAGAATATTGAGCATCCCACGGAGGTCCAGAAGAACAAACAGATTAATCTTGTGGAAAGTAGAGTCAGTGTGCTCTTTGGAGGCAAGAATGTTGAGCCTCTGCCTCACGTACTTTGGGCATGTTTCGAGGAGGGGTTATTCCTTGGAGAAGAACATGATGCTGAAAAGGTTGGAGGATCTTGTTCAGGATATTTCTCACTTTAGCTGACCCTCCACCTTTCCAAGTATAGTGTTTCTCTCCAAGGCTCTTTTAAGACTCTCTAAGTATGCAAAAAGAAATTTTGTCATCCTTGCCTCCAAGAAACTTTCTGTCTGTACCCTCTCCAAGACATACCTATTTCTTCTTTTGGCAGTTCTTGGGATTTTCATCACTGTTATCCAACACATATTGAATGGTAAAGGGTATAATCAGAGATCTTCTAATTGTTGAGGAGCAGTGATGTTAATTTGAGAACTAAGGTGTGCTTGGTTCAAGCCATGGTCTTTTCTATTACTTGTTATGCTGCTGAGAGCTGGACAATGAATAAGAGTAACAGAAGAAGAATTGATGACTTTGAACCATGGTGATGAAGAAGAATACTAAATGTGGCATGGACTACCAAAACAATAAGCAAATATGTCTTGAAGTATAGTCAGAGTACTCCTGGAGGTAAGGACAGAGCTTTATCTCATATACTTCGGGTATGTTGCTAGGAGAGGCTGTTCTTCGGAGAAGGACATAATGCTTGGAAAAGTGGATAGACAATGAAGGAGTTGAAATTCCTCAATCAGATGGATTAACACAGTGACTGTAGCAATGAACATTGAGTGTGTTGGAGATTATGAGTATGGCAAAGGAAGAGACAAGTCTTAGATATGTTATTCATCTATGAGTTATACTTGACTTGATAGCACTTAACAAGAACTTTACAAAGATCTTTTATTTTTTTGTTATATGATGCTTTTTTTTTTGGTTATTTCACAAGTAAACTAGTCTTTGACAAACTTATCACATCTGTTGTTGAAGTGGTCTTAATTCAGAAATACAGATGACTTATAATCAAGGTTTGATTTTGTCTTCTGTGGAACTGTTTCCATTATTCTAGCTTAAACTTAATCTCTCATATGAGCTATTGAAGGCGAGTTCCTCAGTTGTCATCTGTATTGTTCTAACGGCTTTCCACAAATAGTCTGAGTCTTACGATGCTGTCCACTGAGATCCATGTAAATAGTATCAATTTACACAACTGGCAAAATGAATGCTATTAATCTTATAAAAATAGTTTTTGCAATCTTCTGCATAATTTTCCTGCATAATATCTATAATTAGGACTCTAATTTTCAACTATTAATATTTCTTTGTTTCCAAATTTTGTTTTCTAATGATCAGTAATTATCATAGTATCTTGATTACCTGTTAGATAAATTTCAGATTGCAAAAATTAACAAAAATTTTCAGTCTCATCATTTTTACATTAGTAGTTGCAGCATATATTTGAATAAAATTCTTTTAGCTTGTCTTCCTTGTAGATGTCTAGGTATTATACACGGCAATAGAAATTTATATTTTTTTATATTTGACTGAAATAGATCATTGATCATGTCTACTAACGTGGATATTTTAATTGCTGTATGAACAGTGCTCAGGACTTTCATTCATAGGGTCATTATGAGTCATCTATGACTCAATGGTACCTAACAACGATAACAATGATGACACAGAGAGAACTATGTTAGCCTAGTGGACAGAAAGTGAAACTACCAAGCTGAAGGTAGGTGATTTTAATCTGTGGCCCTTAGGTCAGGTTTAAATTGTCTTCTTGTCAAACATTCTTCTAGGTGGTATAGCACTGGTCTGTCCTTTGCTGTACAGAGGTAACTCATGGTTGCTGTGATGCTGAACACCAGGACACTGATGTGCCAAACATGGTAATGGTTACCCATGGTGGACAGTGTTTGCTGGAGCTTCCTGACTAAAACAAGCTTGGAAGCAGGAGTGGCATCCACTTCCAAAATGGCTTGCCTCCAGAAATTCTATGAACAGCATTCAGGCCTTTCGTTCATAGGGTTGTTATAAGTCTTCTACGACTCGACAGCACCTAACAGCAACAACAACATTAATTTACTATCATTTATGACTTGTTTATTCTTTTGATGAAAAACTTAAAAAAAACCCAAAAACATATTAAGTATCTGGAGAGAGGATGAGAGACATCCAGCGTTGAGGACTCTCCTTCATAGGGTCGCTATGAGTCGCCCGTGACTCAACGGAACTGAACAACGACAATGTTAAGGATAGGACAGAGCACAAAATACTTAAGAAGTGATCACAAGTATTATTCCATGACATTTCAGAGATGATAGCATTTTCTTTCAAGGACTGTTTCTAAGTTAGCCACCTAGCAAAAATCAGAAAAATATCTTTCACCCAGAGGTGGGACCTCAGGTTTAAAGGCGGGATTTTATTAGAAATTGCAATAAATTCCATTAATAAATTAACATTACATTTATACATAAAAAATATGAATGATTGAATCAAAACACAATAGAGTTTGTAGACCTTCACTCAAAAATAAATATAAATATTATTAATGATGAAAGCAGGAGTGGCATCCACTTCCTAACTAACATTCCTCTGGAAACTCTATGAACATTGATAAATGTTGATAGTTGCAGAGGGCCTTCAGGTCTTTTGTTCATAGTGTCGCTATGAGTTGTGCTCAACTTGAGGCAATTAAAAACAACAACAATTAACAATGATAACAACAAAAATTAATAATGAATAATCTAATGTTTACAACTCCCTTTGGGGTATTGTTTACTTATACTTCTTTTCTGCCTAATAAGATCAAGATGAACATTTACACTGGAGCATACCTTATTGATATATAGTTTCCCCAGAAAGCATTGCCCATTATATTTTGGCTGATACGAGATTGGTTGTGTTCTTACGTGCTATTGAGTTGCCTGTGACTCATAGTGGCCCTATATACAACAGCTCTGAACGCTGCTCTATATTGAGCCAGCCTTATTTTCTCTGGCATACTTACTTCCATTAACCCAGTCACTGAGTCAATCCATCTCATCGAGGTCTTCCTCTCTTGTGCTATCTCTTCACCCTCCAAAGCAGAACGTCCATCTCCAAGGACCAGTCTCTCCTTAAAACATGACCAAAATATAACAGATTGAGATTTAGAATCCTTGCCTCCAAGGAGCAGCCTGGTTTCACCCTCTCCAGGACGAAATTGTTTGTACTATTACCATAGCACAAAGGCATCGATTCTCCTTCTGTCATTCCTAGTCATTGTTCAGCTTTCTGAGGCATAGCAAGTATCTGCAAAGATTATGACCTGGATCAAGCACACTATAGTCTCCAGACAACAACATTGCTCTTCGGTACTCTTGAGAAGGTCCCTGACAGAAGATTTTCCCAGTGTAATTCGTTTTTTGATTCCCTGGCTTCTGGTACCAAGACTCTTGATTGTGAAGCTAAGCAATCTAAAGATGTTAACAATCTCAGTCTCTTCACCATCTATCATGATGCTGCAAATCAGCCCAGTGGTGAGAATTTTTCTTTTCTTGATGTTGAGCTTTAATTCATAATGAAGGCTGCAATCCTTGATCTTCTGAAGCAAGTGCTCCGAGCAATATCATTACTACCACATGCAAGAAAGATTCTGCATAAAATCACCCAGAGACGACTGGAACTGCTTATCAGTAGAGGACTGCCAGATGCGTAGGCTGGGTTAAGAAGAGGTTGTGGTATTAGTGATCTTATAGCAAATGTTAGATGGATCTTAGATGACAAAAGAGCATACCAGAAGAATGTCTCTCTGTGTTTCATTGACTATTCAAAGTATTTGCCTATGTGGATCACAACAAACTGGGGCTAACTCTAGAAAGATTGGGAATCCCAGAACATTTGGATATGCTTATACAAAACCTATACTTGGGCCAAAAGGCAGTCATCCAGAACAAAACAAGGGAACACTGTATGGTTTAAAATTGGGAAGGGTGTATGCCAGAGATGTTTCCTATAAACATATATTTTCAATTTGTACACAGAGCAGATCATCAGGGAGGCTGGGCTCTATGAAGACGAATGTGGAATCAGGATTGGAGGGAGACTCATCAACAACCTACGTTATGCAGATGACACAACATTGATAGGAAATAGTGATGCAGAAATTGGTTGTTGCTGTTTGTAGGTGTCATCACAACTCAGCTACCTATGGATAACAAATAGAACACTTGAGCTTTCCTGTGCTATTTTTACCATGTTCAAGTTCACTGTGGCAATCACTTTGTCAAATCCATCTTGTTGAGAATCTTCCAAATAATAGTCACTTTTGACAACATGGTGGTGTGTCCCCCTTATAGACAATCTCCTCCTGTGCAATATACTGTCTCTGAAAACCCACTGGAAGGTCAGCTATGCATCTATTCCAACTAAATGGTACACAACAACAACAACTACTGCTAGGCACTCCACTTTCATCATCGTCTTTGCCTCTTCATCTCATATATTTTGAGCATATTGATAGGGGATGTTATCCCTCAAAGAAGATCATCATGCTTGGGAGCATCGAATGTCAGTGAAATAGAGGAAAATCATTGATAAGGTAGGATGTGATAGTGACTGTAGCAATGGACTTGAATGTGTCAGAGATTTTGAGGATGGCACAGAATAGGACAATGCCACCCTCACTTAGGATATTGTTTATAGAGTCACTATAGGTAGTACTTACCTTGACACCACCTAACAAAACAATAAGAAGCCACTCAAGACAAAATGCATTGTTGAAGTGTCAACTTTCTTGCTTCTAAAGAGGACTCTGGGTGCATTTTGATTAAGACAAATTCATTTGTTCTTTTGGCAGTCCATGGATACATTCGATAGTCTTTGCTAACACTACAATTCAAAGGTTTCAATTTTTCTTTGCGCTTTCTTAGGCATATAAATCAGCTGAAATCACTGTGGCTTGGGTCAGGTGCACTACTGTCTTTAAACAGAGATTCTTGGGTATTAAAGAGGTCCATAATATAAGATTTGTCCAGTTCGACATTTCTTACCATTTCTTGGTTGTTGTTATCATGAATGCTGATTATAGACCCAAGTAAAATTAAATTCTTTGGAAACAATATTTTTCCCCCAACTGTCATGATGTTGCCAATAGTTCCATTTATTAATATTTTTTGTTTATGTGATATAGAGATGTGATACATACAGCAGGCTATAGTCTTTGATCTTCTTTAGTATTTGATTCAAATCTTCTTTAATTTCTATTAAAACATGTGATGCCTGCATGAAACAGGTTGTTGATGAAGTTTCCTCTGATCTTGATGATACACTATTCTTTTTAAATGTTGTTATTGTTATTGTTGTTGTTATGTGTTGTTGAGTTGTTTGTGACTCTTAGTAACACTATGTACAACAGCTCTGAACACTATCTTTAGTCAACCTTATTATCTCTGAAACACCTATCCCCATTATAGTAGTCTTTGAGTCAATCCATCTCATCCAGGGTCTTCCTCTCTTGGGCTGTCCCTCTATCCTTTCAAGCATGATGTTCCTTTCCAAGGACTGACCCTTCCTTGCAACATTTCCAAGTACGTCAGACAAAGCTTAAAAATCATTCTCTGTGAGGAGTAGCCTGGTTTCACCCTTTCCAGGATAAATCTGTTTGTGTTCCGGGCAGTCCATGGTATATTCAATCCTCCTTCCCAGCAACACAGCTCAAAGGCATAGCTAAAAGATGTCAATTATTCTTCTGTCACCCTTAGTCATTGTCAAATTTTCTGGTCCATAGAAAGTAATTGTAATGCATCTTAACCACTAATGTTGCATCATTACTCTTTACATCATTACTCTGGAGATATCCCTGATAGTAGATTTTCACAAAGCAATTCATCTTTTGATTTCCTGACTTCTGGTACCAAGAGTATTGATTGTGGAGCCAAGGAAATTGAGGCTGTTGACAATTTCAAACACTTCATTGTCGATCATGCTGCCAATTGGCCTAGTGGTGAGAATCTTTTTTTCTTCATGTTGAATTTCAACCATATTTAAGGCTGCGATTCTAGACCTTCTGAAGTAAATGTCTCAGGTCCTCCTCAGTTTCAGTAATCAAGGTTGTATCATTTACATAACATGGGTCTTAATGAGTTTTTCTCCACATTCTTTTTCTTTTACAGAGATTTTGGTTTTCCATTCATTTATTGCTGCACTTCTCTCCCTGCCCAACCCTCCCCCTCCCCAGTTTGCTCCTCTCTTTGAAAAATAACATAAACACTCTCTCCCTGGTACACAATCGCTCGGCACCTCTCCCACCGCCCCAAGTACATTCCACTATGCAACCTTAATTGTGGACTCTTGTGATAAACATAATACCCTATCATACATCGCTTTTAAATTATTCTCGCCCTCATCTGTTTCAGTGCAGTATACACAACAGAGCTCAGTCACTATGATGATCTGTTCTGCATATAGACTGAAATGTTATGAAGATAGGATGCATTCATGGCATGCAGCTCTTCTGATTTTGAACCATGCAGTGTTTCATTTTTCTGTTCTGACAACTGCCTCCTGGTCCAAGTATTGTTTTTGCATAAGCACAGTCAAGTGTTCTGGGATTGCCATTTTTTCTCATAGTTAACCACAATTTCCTGTGGTCTACACAAGTCAAAAAACTTTGCACTGTTAATGAAACACAGATAGATATTCCTCTGGTTCTCTCTGTTTTCAGCTAAGATCCATCTAAATTTGGCTATAATATCCCTAGTGGCATGGCCTCATCTAAACTTAGCCTGCACATCTGGCAGTTCTCTAATGTACTGTTCCCATCATTTTTGGATAATTTTCAGCGGGATCTTGTTTGCATGTGATAATAATGATATTGTTGGATAATTTCAACACTCTTTCAAGTATTATTTTTTAGAAGGACATATTTGTATTTACTTTCTCAAATTGTTTTCATATTTATATTTAATTGAATTATGTGAAGTTTTAATATAAGAAAATAAAAATGAATACCTTTTTTAAATCTTTAATTCAGATTTGCTTAATCAATATTGTTTGACTTCATAGGCAGTAAAAACACTGTCAAACATTAACCTCATTCATTCATTTATTGATACTATTGTTTATGGCTGGAGCTCTCGTAGCCTACATGTAAGTAGTTCTGCAATGCCAAAGACATCTAATTTGAATACACCACCAATTCATGAGGAGAAGGACAGGCAATCTCCTCCTATGTGATTTACTGCCTGTGAAAACCTTTGGATGGTCAGTTAGGGGTCGGTTTCAGTTCAATGACACACAACAGCAACAACAATATAGCACATGATTTGACTGTAGATTGTGTATCATGTGTCTCTAATGGGGATGGGAATAAAGGGAAAGAAAAAAGAAGATAGTCACCATCCTGGACCATCAACATTAACACTAAAAAGAATAGACGTCTAGGAAAAGTGTGTTTTAGCTGAGATAGAATTCAAATGACTGTTAAAAACTTT
>NW_006399923.1:1660724-1666489 GCF_000299155.1 Elephantulus edwardii | reverse complement strand
TAAAATCTTGCTTGCATGTGAAATCAGTGAAATTGTTCTGTAGTTTCCACATTCGGTTGGGTCGCCTTTCTTTGGGATAGGAACAAATATCGATCTCTTCGCAAAATATGTAGAAAAAATTTCCAGTATTGATTTATATTTTTGTATGAAACCATATTGACTGCAAATGTATGTAATATACATTAATCTTTTTTACACTAACAGCTTCAGTAAGTTTTCATATTATCAATAAGTAACTGAGTATGATTACAAATACTTTACAGTAATCTAACAAAAATAACTCAATACTTTGTAGAGGATGTCATGCTGTAAACTCAAAGAAATAAATTATTGATTCAAGTTTATGTCAAAGAAGGCATCAAGATTCATTAAGGTAATTTATTCTTTCATATCTCTAAAAAAGAAAAGTGTCATTGTTGTCATGTACCATAGAATCACTTGCAACTCATAGCAACCCTGAGTACAGTAACACTGAAACCTGTTCTATCTTGAGCCAACTTCACTGTCTCTGAAACACCTTCCCCTATTTACCTAGGCACTGAGTAAATTCATCTCTTCCTCTCTTGAGCTTTCCCTCCACCCTTCTAAGCATGATGTTCCTCTCCAAGGACTGGCCCTCCTTGAAACATTCCCAAAGTATGTTAGACAAAACTTCAAAATCCTTGCCTCCAAAGAGCAGTTTGGTTTCACCGTCTCCAGGTTAAACGTGTTTGTTCTCTTAATAGTCCATTGTATATGTAATACTCTTCTACAACATCACAACTCAAAATTATCAGTTCTTCCGTCATTCTTAGTCACTGTCCAGCTCTCTAAGGCAAAGCAAGTAATTGTGAAGACCATGGCTTGGATAATGGGCATCTTACTTAGTCTCTAAGCTGACAAGTTGGCTTTTCAGTAATCTGGAGAGGTTTTGACAGCTTATCAACATAAATTTGGCAAATAGATAATTAAGGAACTTTTTATCTTCAAGAAAGAAGTAACCTTTTCTCGCATCAAAAGAAATTTTTTTCTATGGGTTGTTTTTTTGAGTGTGTTTTTCAATTTTATATCTTTTCTATTCATTTTAATGAAAGTTTACAGAGACTTTGGATTTCCATTTGTTCATTGTTGCCCTTTTCTCTCTTCCCAACCTCCCCCCAACCCCAGTTCTGTCTTCTCTTTGAAAAGCAAAAGAAACTTTCATTGTTATACAATCCCTCCCCCCAAGTCACTTTAATATGCAGCCTTCTTTCTGGACTCCTCCACGACAATAATACCTAATCACATATCCCTTTTAAACAGTTCTCTCCCTCATCTGTTTCAATGCAGTATGCACAGTTTATCCCATCCTTGTGAGTCTCCCCGCAACCCTGATGTCAGTCCTGTTTTACAACAGTGGCACTGTGCAATATTTGTCCTTTGGTGACTGTGATATTTCACTCAACATAATGTCCTCCAGGGTCATCCATTTTGAATAATATTTTATGAGTTCCTTGTTTTTCAATACAGCATAGTATTCCAGTGTGTGAAATGTTCAAAATACCTAGCTCTAAGAAAGATGCAAATCAAAACAACTATGAGATATCATCTCACCCCAGTAAGAATAGCAAAATTTAACAGAACAGCAAACAACAAATGCTGGTGAGGTTGTAGAGAAACTGGAACAGTTATTCACTGCTGGTGGGAGTGTAAAATGGTGCAACCACTATGGTAAGCAGTAAAAAAGTTGCAAATAGAAATACCATTTGACTCAGCAATTCTACTACTGGAGATATACTAAAAAAAACCTATAACTGCCACCCAAGCAGATACATGTACATCCATGTTAACTGCAGCTTTATTCACTATAGAAAAGAGTTGGAAACAACCTAAGTGCCCATCAACAAATGAATGGATATAGAAGCTCTAGATTTTTGTTGAGGCAAGTCTAATTCTACTTATATTTATTGTCATTTTCTTCATCAGGTCATATATATCAAAATTAAATTATTAATAATGCTTTCTTTTGTAACAATTTTTAGGGTAATCTTTCAAACAAAAATAACTTTTTTTTGTGATGGTTAAAGTATCCAAACTATTAAATGCTAAAATATTTACTATTATACAGTTAATAATATTTTTCCTTGTTGAGCCATACAAATTAAGCTATAAAAACTCTTTAAAATTTAAACTATTGTAAACATGATGATATACAAACAGTTCTTAGAGGTAGTTTTACATAGATAAAAAAAAGTAATTTAAGGTTTGTCTATTTGTATGTGGAGTATGATTTTATTTCTCTTATAAACACTTCTCCTTGATTAGACTGAAGATCTGATGTGGTCAGTATGTTTGGTTTTATTCTGCTCACAACTGTGTGTGAGTTGCTTTGATTGCATGGTTCTGAGCTAAGGAGTGGGAGCCTCTTGTTGGAACCAATCAAGGCCTGGTGCACTGGCCTAAGTTTGTTGTTTTTTATTGTTTGTTTGTTTGTTTGTTTTTTAATCCAGGGCCTGTGGCCCTCAGGCCTGGTGTTAATTTGTGTTTATAATGAACATTCTCCTGCCGTGGTACAGCACTGTTCTGTTAACTTGCTGTGCTGAGGAAATTTGGGATTACTGTGATATTCAACACTTTGCAATTGGTGTCTCAAATGTCATATGGGTAAACATGACTAACAGTGTTTGGTGGAGCTCCCAGATTAAGACAAACTTGGAAGCAGGAGTAGCATCCACTGCCAAACAATATACCTCTGGAAACTCTATGAATTTGGAGAAACAAGATTAGTTTGGGGTTTTTTTTTGTTTTTTTCTTGTTAATTGCTTTATTAATATGGTGAATTACACCATATTTTTTAAAAACAAGGTTAATATCTATCCTTTCTTCATAGAGTCACTTTGGGTCGTGATTGACTTGATAGCAATTAACAACAACAACCACTACAAACAATTAAAATGATATGACATCTGGATATTTGCTGTGAATCAAAAGTAAGGAAGCATAACTTTTTCTGTTCAAAGATATAATTTTCAAATTATCATTTTCTTTGAAGCTGAATGATTTATTTCCAAGGAAGGTACAGGAATGAAAGAAATTTGGAAGTTCCAATATAGTAAAATCCAAAGAATTCTAAATAGATTTAGAGGGGAAAAACCCAATATTGCGATACAAATATAGAAACGCAGGTGACACAAAAGTGAAATATGATTTCACATTATTTTATTTTCAATAACAACACTGCCAGTCACAGTTTTCATCAGAGTTACTCTCTGCCAAAACATCTACTTGCTTTTATTAACAGGATAAATGTGATCATGCTCATCTCAACCAAAAATCAACTTGTGTTGACAAAGACATCTGCAGTACTTTCTTGACAAGCGGTAGGGGTTTTGTTTTATGTGTGTAGGGTTTTTTTTTGGGGGGGGCTATGTGTGTGTGTGTGTGTGTGTGTGTGTGTATGTGTGTGTTTTAAGGAGAGAAGTAAAAACAAACAAACAAAAATCCAAAGAACTTAAAACCAATACTAAATAATTTAAGTTCAGGCTCAGGGTTGGTTGGTTTGTGGGTTTGGGGTTGGTTGTTTTTTTTTCCTTTCTTTTTTTTTAAAATGTACTCTTTCATTGGTGAGATGATTTCTATGAGATTTTTACTTACATTTGACTATAATTTAGAAAAAAAACACACATCATTTATTTTTTCCAAATTTCCCCCCTTTATTTTATACTTGTTTACTTACAAAATTCATATACATTGTTTTTCACACTGGCTCTTTTCCATTTCTTTACCCACTTCTCCCTCCACCCATCAAAATATGTAATCCTATGATTACCACCTCCCCTCCCCCCCCACATCATTGGTTTAAAAGTTGAAGTTTGGTATAAGCACTTACCCTATACATAATCAAAAGTGCTTAAATGTGACCACAGGAAGTTTTTAAGTCAGTAGCAACTACCAAATCACTATTTCTTTGCATTTATCTTGTGTGTAGTATTTTAATGTAAACATACTGAGTAAAATCACTGGGTCTCTTATATTGATTATGTCACAGAAGTCCATTATTTTCCCGAAATTTAATGTCACTATCATTAGACAGTAATTTAAGTTAATCTATTTGATTATATGGAAGGAAAGAGATCAGCATAAGATGGATACAGAAATTTGTGAATAATGTGATAAGAAGACATGTTAGCTGACAAACCAATTCTACAGTGCTTGTAAAATTTAGTAATGTTAAAATGAAAAGATGAAAGACTTTCTTTTTCGATGACTTTCTGTATGCCTGTGTGTAAGTAGAGTTAACTGCTTTGCCTGTGGTGTGATGTGAGATTTCCTCTATCATTTCTAATGAAAGCATAATTGTAACCATAGTTCATTGCTAAGACAATTTGATGCTTCTATCTCAGAATCAATACTAATTCCTTGAGTGCATGTGGTTCTTGTTGAAAATTTTACAGTAATACAAAGAAAGCAGCCTGCAGCAATGAATAATATACTAATTAATGCAACTGCTGAAAACAAGTTTCTGATAATTGTAGCTGTAAGATTCTGATGGAGTTGTTTTGGGTCACATTGTACTTTATGTTACATAATAAAATGGGAATTTCGAAAATATAGTTCATTGAAAGTTGCACTGTTAAGCCAGAGATAGATGGACATTCTTCTCCCATGCAATAACGGCTCCAAAAACCTACTGCAGGGCAGACAGATTATGATTAGATTCTAACTCATCAATAAAGAGTTTTTGTGGGGATTCTTGTTGGGGTTTTTTGTTTTGCTTGTTATTTTTGTTTGTTTTGCTGTATAAAGTGGCTAATTAAAACCAAGAATTGGATAAATATGATAGAATCCAAATATTTTTAAGTGAATCTATTTCTTGACAAGGAGAGATAAGAAACTACTAATGAAAATGCATTCAGGACTTATTATATTGAATTTTAAAAACCTTGTTTTAGGACTTATTTCAGGAGTAAAAATGCTTGTTGAGTTCATTCTGGATACTTTTTAATGATTGGTCATTTAGAGGCAAAACCTCAAATCTTTCTTCAAGTTTGACAAACTTGAGTAATGTATTTTTCAGTCAGTAGGAGGGAGTAGTAACCATTTTTAGTGTTCTGGCACAAACTTTATTTTTCTGGAATTTGTTAGAAGTCCATTTGCTTTTAATTATGTGCCTTTGAATAAGCAACACTGGTAATAAACATTGTATTGCAATGTAATAAGATTAAGATGTATTTACATGGGAAAAGTGTCAAAAACTCTGAGTTACAAAACACAAAATTATTTTATATTCCTTGATACTTATTTCATTATAAATAATATCAAATTGTACATATTGTATAGACAGTGTTTCCTACTTTCCTGAATATTTTGTCTATTAAGAGCAAAATATTATAATACAAGGTATTTTTTTCTGTATCATTTTACTTACATTGTAGTTGAAAATAATCAAGCATCATATTTTCCAATCAGATGTTCTGATATCAGAATATAACACTTAAGAAATTGAATCTTTTTATAAACTCTGAAATGAAGCTATGAACCAAATAATGACCTTTTATTTCCTCTCAAATAAAAAAGAATATTATTTGCTCTCTATTGTATGTTGCTTGACGTTGGTTGGTGGAGCTGAGACTGAGTCACTCTTGTTTTTGTTAGATGCTGTAGTAATATAACTCATAATGAACCTATAAGCAACAGAACTGATCTTTGTCCTATCATATGTTATCCTCACAATCTCTGACAGACGTGTAAGCCCATTGTTTCAATCACTATGTCAATCCACATGTTTGTGGGTGCTCCTTTCTTTT
>NW_006399923.1:1640018-1658811 GCF_000299155.1 Elephantulus edwardii | reverse complement strand
AGCTAATATTTGAGAAACCAAGAATGTGTGTGAAATGAAAATGCACTAAACCGTGAAGGATTAAAGGTTTAATGTCAAACTTAAAGAAATAAGTGAGATACTAGGAATGTTCTATAGATATATTGGCTATATCATTGTACTAATTTCTCTCTCTCCCCCCTCCCTCCCCCCACACACGTCAGTTGAATAAGACAACTCTTTTTTAACTGTGTAAGTTTTAAATGAGCACATGTTGATTATCTGGTATCCCCGTTCTTCTTAATGTTATCTATAATTGTGTTCCTTATGATTTAAATCTCTGCACAGGAGTAAGAACATCCTTCTGGTATTCTCTGCTTTTAATTAATGTGACCTCTCATTATAAAAGATTTCCCTGGCTGGTTATCTATCCTCAAGCACCTCTGGCATGTTGCATCCCATTCCTGCAGTTATTGTGTCAATCCATTTTGATATGAGAAAGATTCAACCACAACCTACATTATGCAGATGATATGACCTTGCTTGCTTAAAGCAAGGAAAAGTTAAAATGCTATCTTAAGAAGATCAAAGACTGTCAATATGGATTGCATTTCAAAATCAGAAATTCCATATGAACCAGCTATTCTACTACTTGGAATATACCCTGAGGAAATGAGAACTGAAACACAAATGGAGATTTGTACACCAATGTTCATAGCAGCACTATTCACCATTGGAAGCAAATGGAAACAGCCGAAATGTCTGACCGCAAATGAATAGTTGAAGAAATTACGGTATATTCACACAATGGAATACTATGCAGCACGCAGGCTTTTATAAATTATTACCTTACTTGGGAGGGATTAAAGAACATTATGTTGCGTGACCTAACTCAGTCCCACAAGGATAAATATTGTATAAAACCATTATTGTAGAATGAGTATAAGGGTCCAAGAGGGGTGGAAGAGATTGGAAACATAAGGATGAGGATATTGGGGGGGGGCTTAATCATGGGGTTGCACAATTTCATGGGGGGTTGAGGTAAATTGAAAGAATTTGTTCTTGAAAACAATGCTTTCAAATTTTGTAAATAAACTAGAATATTTAAAAAAGAAGAAGATAAAAAGAAATCTTCACCACCAGGAAAATAGGCAACAAGATAGATGGATAAAAGATTTAAATTGTCAATGATTTAATCTTACTTGGATCTACAATCAGTATTCTTGGAACTATCTCAAATACTTAGAATATGTAATTTCTACAGTGGCCTTGCTAAAAGTGAGGAAGACTTGAAGCACTTCTTGCTGGAGGTCAAGCAATGTAGTCTTTGGCATGGATTGAATCTCGATGTCAAGAAAACAAAGATTCTTATCACTGGACTGAAAGGTAGTGTCGTGATGGATGAAGAGGAGATTGAAATAATTAACAGCTTCATCTTGCTTGGATCCATAATTAATACACTTTCTATCAGTATCCAGGAAATAAGGAGACAAATTAGACTGGGAAAGTTTGCTGTTGGGCTCTCTACAAATTATTGAGGAATAATTATATCAGTTTGAGGACTAAGGTGATCCTAACTTAGGCCATAGTCTTTCTGATCACTTGCTGTACCTCTGAAAGCTTGACAAGGAATAAGGATTACAGAGAAATAATTGATACCTTTGAGCTGTGGTGTTGGAGAAGAGCACTAAACATCCCATGGTGGGGTCAAGAGAACAAGCAGGTATGTCTTGGAGAGGGTACACGCTGAGTGCTCTTTTAGGCAAGAATGATGTGACTTCAGCTCACATACTTTGGCATATTACTAGGAGAGGCTATTCCTTGGAGAAGGACATAATGCTGTGAAGGGTGGAGGGCCAGCAAAGAAGAGGAAGACCCTCAACCAGGTAAATTGGCACAGTGACTGTCAAAATGGGCTCTTGTGTGTTGAGCTGTGTGAGGATAATGTAGGATAAAAACAGATTTAGACCTTTTGTTCATATGGTTGCTATGAGTCATACTTGACACCACAGCATCTAACAACTACAACAAAAACAGTGTGGTCTAGAATGAAAGGCAGGTAGTTTAAAACCATTAACTGGTCCACTGAAAAATGATGGCAATCTCCTTTGATCTGGTTTATAACCTCTTGAAACCACTGAAAGGTCAGATATGAGTTTATTTCCACTAAATGCTACATAGCAATAAATAGTCCTTAGTCTAGTCTCCTTTTGAGAATCAACTTGAGTCTTCACTGCAATTTTAACAGTGGTGAGGCTTTTTCTTAAAATACTTATTTTTCCTTTTTTATATAGTTTTTCTTTTCTTACAGCTGTTTCTCTGCATCAAAATATAGTATTTCATCTTTTTTCTCCTATGTAAATTCTGTTATTTAAAACCACAGTCAATATTAATTTTTCCTAGCAGTGGGAGATATATATATTTCTAAATTCATCATCTTCTAAACTATAAGAAAAGAGTTGACTAGTGGTAGTGTACTGTAACAGTCCATTTAGTGTTATTTAATAAATAGATCAAATGAGATTTTTAGTTGTGGTACATTTGAACTTGAAACTTGTGTTATTCTTTTTTTAGAAAACAAAGTGAATATTTTTGAAGACAAAAGTAAATGCAAATGATGTTCTTCTTTGAAACAGAGTATTGCTGAAGATTTAATTTTCAATATCATTTCAGAGTCACTAACAATGTAAAGAAATTTATTTAGTATTTGGTGTTTTTTTTTTTTGGTAGCAAAAAAAAAAAAAACCAAACAAAAATTGAGGTTAGTTTACATCCAGACTGCTTAATTTACAATGCAATTAAGATGGGTATCTCTGGAGGCAACTACAGAATTTCTAGATTGATTGTGGAGACACCTACTAACTAATGTAAACTGTTTCAAGAGTTAGGTTTTTTGGAACTGTAGGTAGTCTAAGGGAGAATTATAGTCCTTTCTAATCATGAAAATGCATACATGAAATACTTCAACATGATTTATTAATCACTCCTGAAATGCTGACAACATGCTGAAGGGTCTACTTCTGTTTACTAATGTGCATGAAACAAGAAAATCTTATGCTCTTTAAAATTCAGAATATTATGCATAGGTAGGTGTGCTGTTAATAACAATATTTATAACTTTTTTTATAAAATTAGAAATGAATTATTGTTGTTACACTGAAGCCAGATTTGCATGTAAATATGAAACATACTAAGAATAGGAAAGTATACTTTTGAGATATAAAGTATAAAATAGTGCATCATTAATTTTTGCTTTTCAAATATTGTCACTCCAACTATTATATCTCTCTTTGATAATGTACTTCACATTTTCGGTAATAAATCTTCAACAAAGGGACAACAATTATGCTGTCTATAATCATGTATATATATTAGCTTTTCAATTTTTTAAATTTTTATGTTATATTGGGTAGCATACAAAATTTGCATACATTGTGTTTCGCACTTTCATTCACTCACATGTAACTTCTCACTTAGTAAAATAATATATTTAGCTGTTTTGCTCTAAAGTCCTATAGAATTGAATCTCAGCTGACCATCTGATAAATTTTCAGAGGATATTAATCATATCAGAGGAAATTGCAGTTATCCATGCAGCAACTGATAAGAGATTGCAGTTATCCATGCAGCTCCCCTAGAGCTCCTCTAGCTTCTAGAACTTCCTAAGGCACTGCTCAGTAAACTTTAGAATCACTGATCCCATGAGAAAGAGTTACAACTGTTCCCTAGTATGTTCTAGTCTGTAAACTTTGAAACAGTCAACAGTCTTTCCTACAGACTTCTTTACTTAATTTAATCTTCCCAATTTTTGTTTGGCAGTTGTGCTGCTTAATCAATATACAATCAGCGTTCCTTGTATTTACTTAAAGTGAGCACTTATTTAGTTGCTTTAGTTACATAAAGGTGCTCTGTCAGGATAGTCTGTTTGGAGGATAATGTTAATATAAAGGCCAAATCTCTACGGCAGTTAAAATCCAATAGTGGCTCAAAGATAAAAAGATGAATAATCTCCTGTGTGATTTCCAGAATTGGAAACTCAATGGAGAGGTAAATATAAGGAGATTCTGATCAAAATCTGAATTTCATCTAGTCTTTATATGAGAAATTTAAAACTCACAAGAGAAAGCAGGGTTTATGGCTGTTGTACATGGGGTCGCTATGAGTCACAAGTTACTTGACATCACATAACAACAACAACATAATAAAATAACCTTCGCTGATTTTCCACAAACTATGTAAATACTGTAAAAACCTTCAGCCATATATTTTTTATTATATATATTTTGTGGTGTCCTAGGCTTATTGTTGATAAAGTTTTGCCTACCATCACTTTTACTTTCACCACATTGAATAGTGGGAACCTGAAATAGGGTGTGTATAAACTAGTAATTATGAGATTGGTCTGTTGTTCTTCCTATCCTAATAAGTTTAAATCAGGCATATTTAACATCAAAAGGTGAAGAAGGATCTCAGAAAAAAAGTGAAAATGCAGTCCTAGTCCTTCAGGGCCAGAGATACCTCTGTTTGTCAGATTTGGACCTACAAGAGAGTAGCAGTAGCCTTTGGGAATAATCAGAGATAGAACTCACTTAGACCTATTGCTTCATAAAGCCAAAGCCAGAGGTTTTTATCAAAGCTTATTGGGAGACAGAAGGGAGATGTCATAATTGACAGAACTAAGGTGATTGCAAAAACAAAACAAACAAATAAACAAAAAATGAAGCTACACTGTCAGTGTAAAGGCATGTGATTTGAAAGCACAAGTTACTCCTTGGAAGAAAGAGGCAGTCACTTTTTCAGGAGTTTACTCTGTCTGAAAGCCCATTGGAGGGTTAGCTAGGAGTCACTTTTGACTTAACACTACACAGCAACAAAGGAAACTTTGTAATAAGATCTAAGGCATGCAGTTAAAGATTAAAGTGTCAGAGAGCGTATTTGAGTAGCTGGTGTCACTATAGAGTTGTGTTCTGTTGTCAATTTGAATAACTTGTTAACCCACATAATCATAAGTAAGGTTTTTTGAGGTCTGTGTAGCTGTTGCAGTGGATTTCAGTCACAGTAGTACAACAATAATATTGATGTTAGAATTAGAAGTAGGTATGGAAATATAGAAGTAATATCTGACCTTATGAAAATTGTCTTTGTATAGTGGATGTTGTTGGTGGAGACTTGTCTTTGTGAAGTTAGTAGAGATCAGACTTGTTATCCTCATGTTGCCCACATTCTTATCACATATTTTAACCAATATATTATGACAATTTGGCTATTTTAATTTAGATTATAACAACAACAACAACATATTTTGATCATATTATTGATATTATGCATTCACGCTACTGCTTGCTTGTAAGTTTCTTTTACCATGCCAGTATGAGTTCCTCTTTCTCTATGTTTCCATTTCTAAGATTTCAGTTTCAATTGCCATGTCTTTTAGTCCAAATTATAGTCTAGGTGTGCTCTATTGTACATAGGGTTTTCAAAGGCCTGTAATTTTGGAAGTGGATGGCCAATCCTTCTTCCTAGTCTGTCTCAGTTTTTAAATATATATAATACTATCTGACAGACAAGCATTCTACAGAAAAGAGCACATGAAAGATATTTACCACTTATAAAAAGATGAATGTTCAATGTTGCTGCCCACCTGGCTACATGTTTGGTTGGTTTGGTTTTTTTTTTTTTTCGTTTTTGTGGTGTTTTGTTTTGTTTTGTGGGTTTTTTCCCTTTGTTTTTTTTGTTTTGGTTTGGTATTTTTTTTTAATCCACCCTTTTCCTACTCCACCACCAACCCTTCCTACTTTTGCCTACAACATTCAACACTCATCTCCCATTGACTAGCCCCTGATGTGATGGCCTAAGTCTCAAGCAATCAGGATTTCTCTGATTCTGATCATATCATGCTGCTGTCAGTCTCTTATGAAGAAGTCAGTACTACTTCAAATTAAAGTTGTTAAGTACAACTGTCATGTACAGATTCTTTTCCTGGAAGGTCCTGAGAAAAAGTCCTTATTCTTATACTTCCACTCCAGGATTGACTTCTTGTGGGTTAATACCACTTGTCTTCTGTATGCAGCCTGGTGCTGATGCAAGCAGATGGCTTCCCAGGAGAGAGAATGTGTCCTCCAGGACCAGTGCACAACTTTTGTTTCTCTTGCGATGGCGTCCTCGAGGGCTATGCAAAGGCTTTTGACTGTGTGAATCACAACAAGCTATGGCTGACTCTAAGAAGAATGGTAATCCCAAAACATGTGACTGTGCTAACGCAAAACCTATTCTTGGACCAAGAGGCAGTCGTTAGAACGGAGCAAGGAGACACTAACTACATGGTTCAAAATCAAGAACGGGGTCCGTGAGGGATATATTTTGTCTCCATACCATTTCAGTTTGTATGCAGATCAGATCATCCGAGACCCTGGGCTGTATGAAGAGGAATGTGGCATCAAGATTGGTGGAAGAATCATCAATAACCTGCGTTATGCTGATGGCACAAACCTGCTCGCTTGAAACTGAGGAGGACCTGAAGCGCTTGCTGCAGAAAGTCAAGGACTGCAGTCTTCACTATGGATTGAAGCTCAACATCAAGAAAACAAAGATTCTCACCACTGGGCCAATTGGCAGCATCAGCATGGATGGTGAAGAGATTGAGATAGTTAAGAGTTTCCGTTTACTTGGCTGCACAGTCAACACTCTTGATAACAGCAGCCAGGAAATCAGGAGATGAATTGCATTGGGAAAGTCAGCTGTGAGGGACCTCTCAAGAGTATTGAAGAGCAACGACATCAGGCTGGAGACTATGGTGTGCCTGATCTGGGTTATAGTCTTCACAATTACATGTTATGCATCAGAGATTTGGACAGTGAATAGGAATGTTAGAAAGAGAATTGATGCCTTTGAGTTGTGGTGCTGCAGAAGAGTGTAGAATATACCATGGACTGCTAGGAGAGCAAACAGGTTTGTCCTGGAGAGGGTGAAGCCAGAATATTCCCTGGAGTCAAGGATTCTGAAGCTTTGTCTGACATACTTTGGGCACATTGCAAGGAGGGTCTGGTCCTTGGAGAGGGACATCATGTTTGGCAGAGTTGGAGGGGCGGCGGAGGAGGAGAAGACCCTCGATGAGAGGGATCGATTCTGTGACTGGAGTGAAGGGAATGAGTGTGTTTGAGATGGCGAGGTTGGCACAGGACAGAATGGCATTTAGGACTCTTGTACATAGGGTCACTATGAGTCGCAAACGACTCAATGGCACATAACAACAACAACAATTTGAGTTAGGATGCTAGAACTATCTCATCAATATTTAAAATATCAGCAGATTCATCAATGTTGAACAAGTTTTAAAATGGTTTAGAAACTAAACTGGTTAACAAAAAAGATGCAGTGATCTCCTTCTTGGAAAACAATACCATGCTTTAAAAAAATAGAGCTTCAGTAGAAGAGAGGAAGATTTCCAACGAGATGAACTGATACAGTGATTGCAACAATGCCTCAAGGGTGTCAGAGATTATGAGATGTCACAAGAAAAGACTGAATTAAGGTCTGTTGTTCATAGAGTCACCATTAGCCATACTGAACTCAATGGCATGTAAAAACAACATCAACTTCTAAAATAATTAACCATTGAAAAACCTCATAATAATAGTGGAACATTCTCTGACACAATGCCAGAAAAGTAAGTACTCTAAATATGACTGGAAAATATATGTTTCATCAAGAGAGTTAACCTAGCTGATGTTGATAAAACAAAGTTTATCAGGATACTGATTTGTTGGTATGATGTGACTAAAAATGAAAATAAGAAGCTGTCAACATCTCTTAAAGATTGAAATAGAGAAGGAACAAAGCATACCCTCAGAAAATTAAAAGTAATTGAAAATTGAAATGAAATCTATAAAGTAAATATTCTAGACATTTTTGAAATAAAAAGGGCTGACATTGGTGAACTGTCATTGGTGGACTGTCATTGGTGGACAGATATTGGTAATTTTTAATTGGTAAGATAGTATTAAAAAGTCTACAATAATACTAATTATAAGATTGCTGTTTTAAATCCTGTATGAAGCATACACAAATGGAGATATTGGTATTTTCTTAATATTTTTATTTTATTTTATTACTTTGTGTGTGTGTAATGTCAAATCAGATCTGATTGGTACAGGAGGAGATTGCCCCGCTTTCTCCAGCAGAGGATCTGGTGGATTCAAACTGCATACCTCTGGGATTCCAGTACAGCTTCTTACCACTAGGCCACCAGAGCTCCCTAGAAATTGGTATTTTTGCCAGCTTTGGCAATCTGAAGCTTAATAAACATGTCTCGTGAATGGAATACAAAAATTGCACAATATGACCTTAGCAATAGAAACCACCCTGTAGATGTGCTCAAAAAAAACCAACTGTATTTCATTGACTACGCAAAGACATTCAGCTGTGACTGAAACTAGATTATAGATAACATTATGAAGAATCTGAGTTAGAATTTCTACCTAATTGTGCTCTTGTGTAGCCTGTATAAAGACCAAAAAGCACTTTCAAACACATCAAAAGGTATTGCTGGTTTAAAAGCATGAAGGCTGTGTGTCAAATGTAAATCTTTTCATTATACTTATTCGTGGATGGGTATCCTGGTGGATGGTGGAGCAGGGAAATGAGTGTGTAAAGACACGTTTGCCAAAGGCAGGGACAACATTGACACTAATGGTTAAATCCACAATAAGGGGTATATATTTCACTTTTTCTACAAAATGCTGGTCTGCCTGATACTTCTCTAAATCTGAACATTCAGATTTAGACAGACTAGGAAGAAGGATTGGCCATCCACTTCTGAAATAGCAGGCCTCTGAAAACCCTATGTACAACAGAACACATTTAGATAACAGAAATGGCAAAGGAGATTGAGTTTTCAAGTATGGAAATACAAAGGAAGAGGGACAGTTTTAAGCAGATTCAGTGACTGGGGTAATCAGCATGGGTGTGTTGGAGACAGTGCAATTGGCACAGGACAGAGCAGAGTTTAGGGCTGTTGTACATGGGGTCACTATGAGTCGCAAGGGACTCGATGGAACATATAACAACAACATACTTACTCAAATTATTTTGTGACAATTAACTGAAAAACTAGATTATATCAAAAAGAAGGCATTTTCAGAATTGGAGGAAGATTCATTAACAACCTGCAAACAATTTTGTTTGCAAAAATTAAAATGAGGTGAAATATTTATTTAATAGTTTTAAAAACAATAATCTTCATTATGGATTAACTCACTACAGTGGAAAAGAATCCTCACTAAATTAAAAATTAAAAAATAATGAAAAAGTAACCATTCAGTTATCAAGGATTTACTTTTCCTTAGATCCATAATCAATAAAAGCAGTAGACAAGCAATCAATTAATGTATTGCAATAAACAAATTTACTACAAAGTACATCATTTAAGGACTAATGAGCAATTATAGCTTTGAACACAAGTGTACTTGATCCAAGCCATGGTGTTTTCAACAGCCTCACAAGCATGTGAAAATTGGATCATACAGAAGAAACACTGAAGAAAAATCAATTCTTTCAAATTAGGTTATTATTGTTGTTAGGTGCCACTGAGTCGAGTATGAACATAGTGCCACTGTAAACAAAATATATGAACTCTGTTCTATCCTGTGCCATCCTCACATTTCCTGACAAAGAAGAGCTGCAATCATGTTGTCAGTCCACCTAGTTGAGTCTTCCTCTCCTTCACTGACCCTCCGCCCAGCCCAGGATTATGTCCCTCTCCCAGGAGTAGCCTCTCCTAGCAACATGCCTAACGTATGTGAGGTGAAGCTTCATTACTCTTGCCTTCAAAGAGCACTCTATCTGCACCCTTTCCAAGACATACCTGATTGTTCTCTTGATCCCCCATGGGATGTTCAGTGCTCTTCTCCAACACCACAGCTTAAAGGCATCAATATTTTTTTCTGTCATTCTTATTCCTTTTCCAGTTCTCAAATGCATAGCAGAAATCAGAAAGACCATGGTCTGACTCAGACACACCTTAGTCTTCAAATTGACTTCATTATTCCTCAATAATTTGGAGAGATCCCTAACTGCAAATTCTTCCCAGTACAATGTGTCTCCTTTTTTTTTTTTTTTTTTTTTTTTTTTTTTTACAATGTGTCTCCTTATTTCCTGGCTCTTAGTATCAAGGGTGTTAACTAGGGATCCAAGAAAGATGGACCTGTTGACAGTTTCAATGTCCTCTTAACCCATCATAACACTGCCTATTGGTCCAGTTGTAAGAATCTTGGTTTTCTTGATACTGAGATGCAATCCATAGCGAAGGCTGCATTCCTTAATCTTCCGCAAGGAGTGCTTCAAGTCCTCCTCATTTTGATCAAGCAAGGTTGTGTCATCTGCACAATCAATAACACAGCTTATTGATGAATGTCCCTACAATCTTGATTTCATACTTCCTTGCACAAAGTCTAGCTTATTGAATAATTTGCTTAGCATACAGATTAGACAAGTATATAGAGAGAATACAACCTTGATGGACTTCCTTTTAAATATTAAACCATGCAATGGTCCCTTGCTCTGTTCACACATAATTCTGATGAGAAATTTTTAACATACTGTGAATTGTCAGAGGAACAAATAAAACTAATTTGGAAAAAAATTATGTCCAAAATGTTTCTTACATATTTGAATGCAGCAAGGGCCAGTATCTAGAGAAGACATCATTAATATAGACTGTCACTTAAAAAGAAAACTTTCAATAAACCTATTGACAGAGTCATTGCTACAGTAGGTCACATACTTAATAATTGAAAATATGTTATATAATTAGGCAGTGTTTCCTTCTGTTGTACACAGGGCCATTATAAGTGATAAATAGATGATACCCTAGGACTATAATATTTGTGCATATTGATAAAATAACCCCCTAAAATCCATTAGGTTTTATTTCAAATTAGGATTGAGTTTGGAGTAACTGTATAATTTCCAACTGTTTCTATATTATTTCTTGCCAAAGTTTTGATCAGCTTTAAATGAAGTGCTTATTAAAACCAAAGTTAAGTGGCATAGTAATTTTCAAGCACTATGTGCAAAATTGGCCAGAATTTGAAACCTTCCAGATTTCATTTTCAATAAAATTTAATTGCTTTGTGAGTAAAGAGTAATTTAAAATTTTTGAAGTGCTCTAAATCCCACAGTAGAGGACTCATAAAATGTAAAGTCTTTCAATGGTGTTTAAATCATTGTGCATACTTTAGAGTGATTCCAGCACATTAGATGCTTTGATCTTCAGTGTTCATTGCTTAATTTGAAAGAATAAAGTGCCAAACCAAAATAGCACTTATAATCAAGAAAGAATTTTAACTACCCTGAATTCATGATTGATACCTGTCAAAAGATTCAGCATCACATCAATCCCAGGTTACCTCAGTACAGCGTATTGACAGAAGAGCCACTTAGAAATATGTTTCACTTAGAAGAACGTTCCTCTTAGAAGAATGTACAACTTAGAAGAATGTTTCTCCAAAATATAACAACCAACTTTAAATACAAAGGCCCTTTTTTGACTCTAAAAAAGAGACTTAAAAAAAAACAACAATCACTATAGCTTGCTGTTGCTTTATGTGCCATTGAATCATCTGTGATGTATAGCAACCCTATTTACAGCAGCTCTGAAGCCAGTCTCACTAATCGAAACACACCAACCTTCCTTACAGAAATAACCAATAAACTCACTGTCTCCCTCCCTCCCTCCCAAGCATGTGTGACTTGTCTCTTCCCTTTCCCTGCTACATCCCCATTCTTTGCACACCCAGCTGCTTGGTCAAATCCTTTCCCCCCAGCCACCTCTTAATATGAATACTAGTCACATCTGTGATGACTTGCACTACACATTTTTATGGATCTCTCATGCTTTTGTATATCTCTTGTTTAGGAGGTTGTATGTCTTAATCCCATGTACTATCTTTAAAGGAAGATTTTTTTCTTCAGGTAGTACTGAGTGAAGCTCCTAAGTTTTGTGACTTACTGTCTCTATTTACATTTCTGACACAAAGTGTTAATTCCAATGTCAGGATAGGTCTCTTCTAGAACTGATTTGATGGTGGTTGTGCCCGAAGCAGGTTTGAGACTGCAGATACCATTTCCCAAATGATGAGATTAAGGTCTTTTGAGAGAAAGGTGTTACCTGAACAAGGAGGTTAGAGAGTGCACACAGATCCCATCCTGTGTTACTCCCTGGGTCCCCAATGCTGTGTGTGTGAGGAGACCACCAATTTGAAACTCAGAACATAAAACATTTAGAGAAAGTTAACAGATTTGAAACACAATTCACAAAACACAATTAAGAAAATATCATTATTAGAACCTGAGATTAATTTTGTCTCATTAGTAATAATTATTAAGCAAATGGAGCAAAACTTTGGTTCTCAACATCATTACTTTTGAATTATCCAGAAAGTATTAAAAATTTTTTTAAAACCCTGATGCTTAAAGAATACAGAAAATGTAACCTATTTCCAGAGAAAATATAATCAACAGGTTTAAATAGAAGACCAAATAATTATTACTTTAAAAGGCTATTTAACTAAGTTCCAGGAGATAAGGGAAATAATATACATTATAAGTAAAAAGATCATAAATATAGGCAGTTGTTGTTGCTATGTGCCGTCGAGTCACTTGCAACTCATAGCGACCCTATGTACAACAGCCCTAAACTCTGTTCTGTCCTGTGCCAATCACACTGTCTCCGACACACTCATCCCAATTACCCCAGTCACTGAATCAATCCATCTTCTAGAGGGCCTTCACCTCCTGCGCCTGCCCTCCACTCTCCCAAGCATGATGTCCTTCTCCAAGGATCGGTCTCTCCTTACAACATGACCAAAGATTGCATATAGGCACTGCTATAGAAATTATACGATAAGTAGAAATGTTATCCTTGGAAAATATTTTATTTGCATTGAAAATTTACTATGTTCAATAGCAGAATGATCATTATAATGGGAAAAGATATTGAACTAGAGCATAAATCAGGAGAAATTTTCTAATACAGTATCATAAAGGCAAATTGTGAAGAAGAATAAAGACTCAAAGTGGTAAAAATCTGTGCCAGCAATCTAAAGACGCTGAATTAGAATCCACCAGCTACTCCACAAGAGATCGATTAAAAATATCTTCCAGTGAGATTTACCACCTCTGGAAATCTACTGTAGTGTTAGCTATGAGTCATTATAATTGGACTGTATATAGCAATAAAAATTACTAAAAATCAGAAGAATAGAAGAGAAAATTTGGTTTGATTTTGATAACTAGTATTTCAAATCTTCTAAATGTAGTAAAAGAAAAAAAAAACAAACCCAACCTAGTTTAAATACACACCCATGTATATTGCAGCTTTGTTCACAATAGCAAAAAGCTGGAAACAGTCCAAGTGCCCATCAACAAATGAATGGATAGAGAGGCTCTGGCATATTCACACCATGGAATACTATGCAGCACTGAAGAACAATGAACTCATGAAATATGCAAAATGATGACCCTGGAGGACATTACAGTGAGTGAAATATCTCAGTTACAAAAGGACACATTTTGCATAGGGCCACTGTTGTAATACAGGACTGACATTGGGGTTGAGGAAAGACAGAGAAGGAGGGTAAAACTGATGTATACTGCATTGAAACAAATGAGGGAGGTAACTGTTTATAAGAGATATATGATTGCATTAGGAGAATCTGCTGTCAGGGATCTCTCCAGAGTGCTGCAGAGCAAGGATATCAGTCTAGAGACTAAGATGTGACTGATGTAGGCCATAATTTTCGCAGTTACTTGTTATGCCTCAGAGAGCTAGACAATGATCAAGGGGTGCAGAAGAATTGATGTCTTTGAATTGTGGTGCTACAGAAGGGTATTTAATACACACCAAGTGTTGCCAAGGAAATAAATATGTCTGTTCTTGAGCTGCTCCTTGGAGGTGAGGATTAAAGACTCAATCTCACATGCATGTAGCTAGGAGGCATCAGTTTTTGGAGGAGGATATCATGCGTGGAAGGGTGGAGGGTCAGCACAGGAGAGGAAGACACTAGATTAGATGGATTGGTGCAATAACTGGGGTTAAATAGGAGGCTGAATACAATCAATCCTCATAGTAAGGACCTTAGTGTTGTAAAGCAATATAGATATAAAACTTCTAATAAAAATGTGTAACTCTTCACAGATAACTTGAGGTACATACATAAGAACATATTAGTGTAGACTAAACTATGAATTATAACATGTATTCTAACACCAATGGTACTTGTTTGAATTTAAAAAAATAAAGTACGCAATATTAGCATGCTCATTGAAGGGGTATTATTCATGTAGTCAATTAAGCTTTGGGTTGGTAAGTTTAGTAGTTTGAATACAGAATACATGTAAAGAGGAAGAGATAATCTCCTCTTGTTGAGGCTTCTGACTCAGAAACTCATTAAAAGATCACTAAGAGTCATAATCAAGTAGGAAGTAGTGAATTTTGGATTTAGAGTGAGCTCAGCTGAGAGCAAATCTCCTTGGGAGTTAGTATTTTCAGAATGTTACCAAATTACAGACAGATCCTGAAATTTCTGATGGCATTTTCCTGTTTTCTTCTTGAAAACTATCTTAACTTTCATTTAAAGAAATGTTTTTGAAGATGTGAATATCTTAATAGAGGGCAAAGTGCAAGCATAAGCAATGCAACATTATAGTTTTATGAATTTAAAAGGGATACTGTTAAAATGTTTTGAAAGGTGATATTTGTACTGTAATTGACTCAGAGTAAACTTTCAAAGATGTAAATAATAGAAATCTATAAATTATTAAAAAATAATGAGGAAAAATTGGAGATTGGGGCTTGAAATTGACTTGTAATTTATTTAATAATATGTTTAGCAATTCTATTTGTTTCTAAATCATTCCATCTATGCATACAGAAAATACATTTATACTTAACCTAGAATGATCAGTAAAGCCTTCTTGAAAGAATATATATTTATACCTAACTCTGAGAGGATAATTAATATTTAGCCAGCAGATATACAAAGGAAGCAAATCATAACAGTTGCAAAAGTAATAATGTAGGCTCAATTATAAAGTCAGAGACACTTGATAAACCTCATAAAGTGCAATTATTTCAACACAGGTGAAATATATATCTGGAGAGAGGACCATAAGAGTGACTAGAGAGAACAGATCTCCATAGAATAATAGCCTTTGGACAATATTCTGAAAAATATGTCATCTGAGGGAAATAAGAAAGAGCTAAGTGGCTGTAAATGGGGGGAAAATAAGGTGGTTTGGAACGCATTATAGACTGTTGGCAAGATATTCTGAAACTGCAGGAATGAAATAGTGTGTGGCTAATAAATTCAAGGTTCAAGTTGCAATACTGAAGAATTTGATGGGCTAAAATCTCAAATAATTTAGGAAATATAAAAATAAAATGGAAATAATACACAGAATTGTTATGTGAGATTTTTTTCACCACTCAGTGATCGTATGCACAGTAACTGTGAACTATGTCCTATCCTGAGCCAGTGTAACTGATTCTGACACACCTACACCCATTGCCTCAGTTACCATGTCAATCCATTTCATACGGGGCCTTTCTTTCCTATGCTGTACCTCCAAGATTCCAAGCATGATGTTTTTCTCCAACGACTGGTCCCTCCTGGCCATGTGCTCAAAATATGGGAAATGCAGAGTCAAAGTCATTTTTCCAAGGAAAAATTTTATTTAACTCTCTCCAAGACAGACTTATTTGGTCTCCTGGCAGTCCATGGCATGTTCAAGACTCTTCTCCACCACCACAACTCACAGATATTAATTATTCTTTTGTCATCCTTATTCATTGTCCAGCTCTCTCATACATAGTAGGTAATTGTGAAGGTCTGGATCAGGCACACCTTGGTCTCTAGACTTACATTATTGTTCTTCAGCACTTTGGAGAGGTACCTAACAAAAGCCGACTTGTCCAATGTAATTCATCTTTTGATTTCCTGACTGTTAGTGCCAGGAGTGAACCCAAGTAAAGTGAAGTTGTTAATAACATCAATATTTTCTCCATGTCTTATGGTGCTGTCAATTGGCCCAAGATACTCTGTATGCAGAGTGACTATACCAAAAGTAAGTGGCTGACAGTGAAACATTTCAGGAAGTAGCATACGATTGAGAAGAAATGGCATGAAGAAGTCCAAGCTGCACTGAACGCACTGGCAATATATAAGATCTCAGGAACTGATGGAAGACCAATCAAGATGTTTCAGAAAAGAGATGCAGTTCTGGACATGATCACTAGCCTGTGCCAAGAAATTTGGATGATAGCTACCTGGTAAATGAACTGGAAGAAATGCGTATTTGCTCATTTTTATTAAAAAATAATACAAAAGTGCAAATTATAGAACATTATTATCCTCACAATCAAGTAATATCCTCTGGATAATTGTTCAGAAACAACTAGAACAGTTCATTGGCAAGGAAGTGCTAGAAATTAAAGCTGACTTCATGATAGGTCTTCAAATGAGAGATGTCACATCTGATGTCACATGGATCTTTGCTGAAAGCATAGGCTCTCTGAAGAATGTTTCTGTTTTCTCACACAAAGATATTTGACTGTAAGGATCATGACAAACTATGAGCAACATTAAAAAGAATAGGAATCTCAGAATATGTGAATATGCTTATTTAAAACTTATACATAGATCAAGAAGTAGTTCTCTGAACAGAACAAGTGTACACTCTATGGTTTTAACTAAGAGAAAACATGCACCAGGGTTACATTCTATCTTCATAACTACTCACTTAGTATGCTATAATTAAAGAAATTGGTTGGGCAATATGAAGAAGAATGTGATGTCAACATTAGAGGAAGAATTATCAACAACCTGCATTATCCAGAGGAAACAAACTTATTAACAGATATAATATCTGGTGATGGAAAAAAGATTGGAGTCATCAATGAATTCATCTGATCTAGGCTCCATCCCTATAGTATCAGCACTCAAAAAAATGAAAGATATACTGAATTGGGCAAATCTTTTATAAGGACTTCACTAATGTGTTTAAGAGTGGGAATGGTCACTTTTAGGATGAAGGTGCACCTTATAAAAGTCACATTATTTTCAATTGCTTCCTGTTGATCTGTGAGTTGGAACATGAAGAAGAAATACCAAATGAGTTGATGTATTTGAATTGTAGTGTTGCCAAAGAGTATTGATTAGCTGATATAGACTGACAAACTTATTGCGATGGGAAAGTCTGCTGTTAGGGACATCTCTAAAGTATTCACGAGCAACAGCGTCTCTCTGGAGATGAAGGTGCGCCTGATACAGGCCATGGTTTTTGCAATCACTTGTTATGCATACGAGAGTTGGACAATGACTAGGGAGGATAGAAGGAGAATTGACGCCTTTGAGCTGTGGTGCTGGAGAACAGGATTGAGAATACCATGGACTGCTAGGAAAACAAACAGATTTGTCCTGGAAAGGATTAAACCAGGCTGCTCCTTGAAGGCAAGGATTCTGGGACTTCATCTGACATACTTTGGACATGTTGTAAGGAGAGACAGGTCATTGGAGAGGGACATCATGCTTGATAGGGTAGAGGGACAACACACGAGGGGAAGACCCTCTATGATGTGGATTGATTCAGTGACTGGGGTAATCGAGATGCGTGTGTCAGAGGCAATGCGATTGGCACAGGATAGAGCAGAGTTTAGGGTTTCTATGAGTTGTAAACGTCTCAATGGCACATAACAACAACAACAACAACGGTAACCATGGTAGTAGCAATATCGGCTGTCAGAAATATAATAAATTTATGTTATTTTATTGATTTGCTTACAAAGTTTGTGTAGATTGTGTTTCATACTGTCCCTCACTCATATTGTGTTTCATGTAATCGTTGTCATGCATTACATTTCAGAAAATTAATCACCATTTGTCCTTGCCCATCATTTCTGTATCATTTCCCCTATATACCTCATATTTCCTTCCGTCTCTCCCTCCACCCACCAAAGTGTAAAATCCTATGGTTTGTCCCCTACATATCCTCACCATTCTGCTCCCACCCTTCCCTGCTTTGAGTTCCATAAAAGGTTTACTATTCTTCTGTTTTTGTAATAATGGCCTTATGCAGTATTTGTCCTTAGGAGATTGAGATAATTCAGACAGAAGAATGCTTTCCAGTCCCTCCCAAGTTATGTAGTGTATTTTTGAAATCGTGGTTTCTGACAGTGGATAAGAATTCCATTGTGTGGATTAGGGCTTCTAGAGGTCTTCCAAACTTTTATCTAATGAAGATAGTCCTTGGCTATAGTCCTAGGTCCATGATCCATTTTGATTTGGTTTTTGTGTATGGTGTGCGGTGTGGATCTTGCTTGAGTTTTCTTCAGGTAGTTTTCCAATTTTGCCTAAACTTTTTGTTTAAATGGCTGTCATTTCCCCAATTAAATGATTTCATCACCTTGTCAAAAATCAGTTGATCATGAGTAGATGGGCTTATTTACAGGTTCTCAATGATATTCTATAGATCTATATGTCTGTCATTGTACCAGTACCACACTATCTTGACCATTTTGGCAGTGTAGTAGGATTTGAATTAAGGGAGTGAGATGTCTCCTACCTTGTTTCTATTTTTAAGGTATGCTTTGCTTACTTTGGGCCTCTATCCACTCCAAATAAAATTGGAGATGACCTTTTCTATCTCATTGAAGAATGGAATTGGTATTTGTATTGGGACTGTATTGAATGTGGAAATTACCTTTGGTAGTATTGTCATTTTCACAGTAATGCATCTTCCTATCCATGAGCAAGGGATATTCTTCCATTTCTGCAGGTCG
>NW_006399923.1:1628901-1639918 GCF_000299155.1 Elephantulus edwardii | reverse complement strand
AACTCGAGTGCTTCTTCTGTTGGCTGAGAGTTGGCTCTTGAATGTTTGTTAGGGTGAATGAGTGCCTGGTGTGTAGGCCTGGGGTTTTTAAAATTTGTTTGGGGCCTTGGGTCTGGTTTTAATTGTGTTTGAAATGATTATTCTCTTAAGAGGCACTGTTCTGTATTTTCGCTGTCCTAAGGTATCTTGGGATTGCTATGATACTGAATGATGTGCCATTGGTGTGTCAAATGCTATAATGGTTCCATATGGCTGCCAGTGTTTGGTAAAGCTCACAGATTAGGACAGGCTTGGAAGCAGGAATGACATCCACTTCAGAATCAAGCCTGTGGAACCTCATCTAGCTTAGAGAAAGGACAATAGTTTTAGAACAGGGTTAGCGTTTTTTTGTTTATAGGGTCCATACTTTTAGGCATTTAACAATAACATAAAATGCCAGGCCCTTGTCTCCAATTTGGAGTTGGACAAAGCAGCTGGACTCTGTAAGATAGTGCTCTAGTTTTGATTGATTATCTATGTGGAAAGTTTAGTTGTTTATCGTTAAGCCTCTTGTTTAGTGTCAACAAGACCTCCTGGAGGGCACTGCAATTAAGGCCAAGCCCTTGTCTCCATTTTGGGAACAGGGGAAGCAGCTGGACTCTGTAAGATGGGCTTTCTTCTTCTGGTTGAGGGGAGGTGTGGAATATTATTTTCATTTAAGACTCTTGTTTAGCATCAACAAGACCTCCTGGAGGGCTCTTATAGTTAAAAGTTGAGCCCTGTGCATTTTAATCCCTGTTACTATATTTTGGAAACAGCACTCTTCTGTCAATTTGCTTGTACTCGGTTGCTGTGATGATGAACCTTGTTTCACTGAGGTCTTAAATGCCATAATGGTTGCCCATGGTGGACAGTGGTTGGTGGAGCTCTGAGTTTAAGACAGGTTTGGAAACAGGAGTGGCATCCATTTCCTAAACCATATGCCTCTGGAAATTTAAAAGTTTGGATAAAAAAAGATATTTATAGAAAGGCCTCAGGTCTTTTCTTCATGAGAGCATTATGTGTTGTGCTTGATTCAATGGCAATCAACAACAACAATATTATTTTAAATGTTAAAAAACCAAACCTGCAAAACAATAATATTATTGTAAAATGAAAGACAATAGATTCTAAAAGAGCAATGATACATAATTTTGTTGATAATAGCTAAAAAATAGCAATAGAATATAACATTTATAATAAACTCATAAATGAAAGTATAAATAAAAAGACTGAAAATTCATAGCACACAATTGTTAAAAGGAGGCTCAAAAATAAGACTATTTTCTTTAAAAGCTATATATGATTGGGTATTATGGTCATGACAAGAGTCTAGAATGAAGGCTGCATAGTGGAGTATGCTGGGGGAGGGGGGTGGTAGGGAGGATTGTACACCACTGAAAGAATTTTTCAAAGAGAAGAGTGATTGGGAGTCGGGGAAGAAGGGAGAAAAGTCCAACAATGAGTAAATGAAAATACAAAGTCTCTGTAAACATTCATTAAAATTATTTTTTTTTAAAAAGATTATTTTCTATGTTCAAACTCTAAAACCTATTCCATGCTACATAAAAGCAAGCCACAGAAGAAACAAAATATGTACTTCAGTATTGATGTTTAGTGGAGAAGAGGATTTTTATGATACTGTAAAACCAAATTTTGACCTTGAGTCTATCCCCTTTGAATTTGAAGATCATCTCAAAAACAAATCTGAGGACTTGAACACTAATGAGTGAAGATCAGGTGAGCCCTAGGAACATATTAAGAATATCACCCATGAAGAATACAAAACGGTCAATACAAAGACAAAAGAGTAAGCAAAGTCTAAGATGGATGTCAGAAAAGACTATGAACATTTGACAAGAGTGCCAAGAAGACAAAGAAAAGAATAAATCAAGAGGTTAAGGAGTGGGGATATCAGACAGATTTGAACCACATGCCTTTGAGTTGGCAAAGTGATTAGTAACCCCTTACTGTGAATGCACTGTCAATGTACTAAGCTTTAGGAGAAGACTGACTGGTGTAGGAGATGAACACATATACAGACAACTACAACTTGCCCTCACAGGAATGAAGTCAAGTGATATGGGAAGATTTTAGACTCAGGAGAGAAAGAACCATCAGAGTCAGCACTTTCAGCTCCCCAGAGTCAGCACTTTCAGCTGCATGCAGGAAAAAGAAGGGACTGAAACTCCCCTGGGAAAATGTCCCTCCATTTCTGGATCCCTGCCTCCTCAACTGTGGGGACATTCCAGGTGTTAAATAAGACAAGAGATCTTGAGACACAGAGCTATGAGCAGGGAAAAGACCTTTTTCACTTTTCTGCAAAAAGTAATGCTAATTTGAGATACAACCACTCCCACCTACCTGCACACATTCTGCTTAAGGTGGTGTCCCTGATTTCATACTACTCCAGAGAGAAAGGAAGACATTAGAGTGCATAAGAAAGCTGAAGAATGACTAACAATGACAAGAAAAAGGCATGTCTTTGAGTTCTGATGCTGGAGAAGAGTACTGAACATACTATGGACTGCAAAGAGAATCAACAAGTCTGTCCTGACGAGGTAAAACCAAGTTGATCTTTGCAGGCAAAAGATTTTGAAGCTCCTTCTCACGTATTTTGGCCATGTTACCTTTAAGAACCAGTCCTTGGAGAAGGATGTCATACTTGGAAACCTGGAAGGATCTCAAAGAAAAACCATGAAGGAGATGGATTTACTCAATGAGTGTTATAATAGGAGTAGGTGTGTTGGAGACACTAAGACTGACTCAACATAAGGCAGAGTTCAGACCTATTGTACATAGTGTCACTATGAATCACTGGCAACTCAATGGCAAATCATAGCATGTTCAAGACTTTTCTCCAGCTCCATAACTCGAAGGCATCTATTCTTCTCCTGTCATCCTTAGTCATTGTCCATCCCTCTGAACAATAACAGTAACAAACAATAACAAGTAATTGAGAAGACCATGATCTGGATAAGACACACCTTTGTTTCTAAACTGACATCATTGTTCTTCAGTACTTTGGAGACTACAACAACAACATTCTAGGAGCGTCACAAATCTCAGTCTAATCTTCTATATACATGTAGCCACGGTAGACTTAAACTAACATAAAACAGGTGTTGTTTTGTTCATAGTGACCCTATTAACAAAAGGCCTGAAGCCTTTCTATTAGTATTGACATTTATAAAAGTTTATAATTTCCTGAGGCATGTTGTTTAGGAAGTGGATGCCACTCCTGCTTCCAAATCTGTCTTAAACTAGAAGCTCCAACAAACTCTGTCCACCATGGATAACTCTTATGACACTTGATACCTGTCAAAAGATTCAGCATCACATCAATCCCAGGTTACCTCAGTACAGCGTATTGACAGAAGAGCCACTTAGAAATATGTTTCACTTAGAAGAACGTTCCTCTTAGAAGAATGTACAACTTAGAAGAATGTTTCTCCAAAATATAACAACCAACTTTAAATACAAAGGCCCTTTTTTGACTCTAAAAAAGAGACTTAAAAAAAAACAACAATCACTATAGCTTGCTGTTGCTTTATGTGCCATTGAATCATCTGTGATGTATAGCAACCCTATTTACAGCAGCTCTGAAGCCAGTCTCACTAATCGAAACACACCAACCTTCCTTACAGAAATAACCAATAAACTCACTGTCTCCCTCCCTCCCTCCCAAGCATGTGTGACTTGTCTCTTCCCTTTCCCTGCTACATCCCCATTCTTTGCACACCCAGCTGCTTGGTCAAATCCTTTCCCCCCAGCCACCTCTTAATATGAATACTAGTCACATCTGTGATGACTTGCACTACACATTTTTATGGATCTCTCATGCTTTTGTATATCTCTTGTTTAGGAGGTTGTATGTCTTAATCCCATGTACTATCTTTAAAGGAAGATTTTTTTCTTCAGGTAGTACTGAGTGAAGCTCCTAAGTTTTGTGACTTACTGTCTCTATTTACATTTCTGACACAAAGTGTTAATTCCAATGTCAGGATAGGTCTCTTCTAGAACTGATTTGATGGTGGTTGTGCCCGAAGCAGGTTTGAGACTGCAGATACCATTTCCCAAATGATGAGATTAAGGTCTTTTGAGAGAAAGGTGTTACCTGAACAAGGAGGTTAGAGAGTGCACACAGATCCCATCCTGTGTTACTCCCTGGGTCCCCAATGCTGTGTGTGTGAGGAGACCACCAATTTGAAACTCAGAACATAAAACATTTAGAGAAAGTTAACAGATTTGAAACACAATTCACAAAACACAATTAAGAAAATATCATTATTAGAACCTGAGATTAATTTTGTCTCATTAGTAATAATTATTAAGCAAATGGAGCAAAACTTTGGTTCTCAACATCATTACTTTTGAATTATCCAGAAAGTATTAAAAATTTTTTTAAAACCCTGATGCTTAAAGAATACAGAAAATGTAACCTATTTCCAGAGAAAATATAATCAACAGGTTTAAATAGAAGACCAAATAATTATTACTTTAAAAGGCTATTTAACTAAGTTCCAGGAGATAAGGGAAATAATATACATTATAAGTAAAAAGATCATAAATATAGGCAGTTGTTGTTGCTATGTGCCGTCGAGTCACTTGCAACTCATAGCGACCCTATGTACAACAGCCCTAAACTCTGTTCTGTCCTGTGCCAATCACACTGTCTCCGACACACTCATCCCAATTACCCCAGTCACTGAATCAATCCATCTTCTAGAGGGCCTTCACCTCCTGCGCCTGCCCTCCACTCTCCCAAGCATGATGTCCTTCTCCAAGGATCGGTCTCTCCTTACAACATGACCAAAGATTGCATATAGGCACTGCTATAGAAATTATACGATAAGTAGAAATGTTATCCTTGGAAAATATTTTATTTGCATTGAAAATTTACTATGTTCAATAGCAGAATGATCATTATAATGGGAAAAGATATTGAACTAGAGCATAAATCAGGAGAAATTTTCTAATACAGTATCATAAAGGCAAATTGTGAAGAAGAATAAAGACTCAAAGTGGTAAAAATCTGTGCCAGCAATCTAAAGACGCTGAATTAGAATCCACCAGCTACTCCACAAGAGATCGATTAAAAATATCTTCCAGTGAGATTTACCACCTCTGGAAATCTACTGTAGTGTTAGCTATGAGTCATTATAATTGGACTGTATATAGCAATAAAAATTACTAAAAATCAGAAGAATAGAAGAGAAAATTTGGTTTGATTTTGATAACTAGTATTTCAAATCTTCTAAATGTAGTAAAAGAAAAAAAAAACAAACCCAACCTAGTTTAAATACACACCCATGTATATTGCAGCTTTGTTCACAATAGCAAAAAGCTGGAAACAGTCCAAGTGCCCATCAACAAATGAATGGATAGAGAGGCTCTGGCATATTCACACCATGGAATACTATGCAGCACTGAAGAACAATGAACTCATGAAATATGCAAAATGATGACCCTGGAGGACATTACAGTGAGTGAAATATCTCAGTTACAAAAGGACACATTTTGCATAGGGCCACTGTTGTAATACAGGACTGACATTGGGGTTGAGGAAAGACAGAGAAGGAGGGTAAAACTGATGTATACTGCATTGAAACAAATGAGGGAGGTAACTGTTTATAAGAGATATATGATTGCATTAGGAGAATCTGCTGTCAGGGATCTCTCCAGAGTGCTGCAGAGCAAGGATATCAGTCTAGAGACTAAGATGTGACTGATGTAGGCCATAATTTTCGCAGTTACTTGTTATGCCTCAGAGAGCTAGACAATGATCAAGGGGTGCAGAAGAATTGATGTCTTTGAATTGTGGTGCTACAGAAGGGTATTTAATACACACCAAGTGTTGCCAAGGAAATAAATATGTCTGTTCTTGAGCTGCTCCTTGGAGGTGAGGATTAAAGACTCAATCTCACATGCATGTAGCTAGGAGGCATCAGTTTTTGGAGGAGGATATCATGCGTGGAAGGGTGGAGGGTCAGCACAGGAGAGGAAGACACTAGATTAGATGGATTGGTGCAATAACTGGGGTTAAATAGGAGGCTGAATACAATCAATCCTCATAGTAAGGACCTTAGTGTTGTAAAGCAATATAGATATAAAACTTCTAATAAAAATGTGTAACTCTTCACAGATAACTTGAGGTACATACATAAGAACATATTAGTGTAGACTAAACTATGAATTATAACATGTATTCTAACACCAATGGTACTTGTTTGAATTTAAAAAAATAAAGTACGCAATATTAGCATGCTCATTGAAGGGGTATTATTCATGTAGTCAATTAAGCTTTGGGTTGGTAAGTTTAGTAGTTTGAATACAGAATACATGTAAAGAGGAAGAGATAATCTCCTCTTGTTGAGGCTTCTGACTCAGAAACTCATTAAAAGATCACTAAGAGTCATAATCAAGTAGGAAGTAGTGAATTTTGGATTTAGAGTGAGCTCAGCTGAGAGCAAATCTCCTTGGGAGTTAGTATTTTCAGAATGTTACCAAATTACAGACAGATCCTGAAATTTCTGATGGCATTTTCCTGTTTTCTTCTTGAAAACTATCTTAACTTTCATTTAAAGAAATGTTTTTGAAGATGTGAATATCTTAATAGAGGGCAAAGTGCAAGCATAAGCAATGCAACATTATAGTTTTATGAATTTAAAAGGGATACTGTTAAAATGTTTTGAAAGGTGATATTTGTACTGTAATTGACTCAGAGTAAACTTTCAAAGATGTAAATAATAGAAATCTATAAATTATTAAAAAATAATGAGGAAAAATTGGAGATTGGGGCTTGAAATTGACTTGTAATTTATTTAATAATATGTTTAGCAATTCTATTTGTTTCTAAATCATTCCATCTATGCATACAGAAAATACATTTATACTTAACCTAGAATGATCAGTAAAGCCTTCTTGAAAGAATATATATTTATACCTAACTCTGAGAGGATAATTAATATTTAGCCAGCAGATATACAAAGGAAGCAAATCATAACAGTTGCAAAAGTAATAATGTAGGCTCAATTATAAAGTCAGAGACACTTGATAAACCTCATAAAGTGCAATTATTTCAACACAGGTGAAATATATATCTGGAGAGAGGACCATAAGAGTGACTAGAGAGAACAGATCTCCATAGAATAATAGCCTTTGGACAATATTCTGAAAAATATGTCATCTGAGGGAAATAAGAAAGAGCTAAGTGGCTGTAAATGGGGGGAAAATAAGGTGGTTTGGAACGCATTATAGACTGTTGGCAAGATATTCTGAAACTGCAGGAATGAAATAGTGTGTGGCTAATAAATTCAAGGTTCAAGTTGCAATACTGAAGAATTTGATGGGCTAAAATCTCAAATAATTTAGGAAATATAAAAATAAAATGGAAATAATACACAGAATTGTTATGTGAGATTTTTTTCACCACTCAGTGATCGTATGCACAGTAACTGTGAACTATGTCCTATCCTGAGCCAGTGTAACTGATTCTGACACACCTACACCCATTGCCTCAGTTACCATGTCAATCCATTTCATACGGGGCCTTTCTTTCCTATGCTGTACCTCCAAGATTCCAAGCATGATGTTTTTCTCCAACGACTGGTCCCTCCTGGCCATGTGCTCAAAATATGGGAAATGCAGAGTCAAAGTCATTTTTCCAAGGAAAAATTTTATTTAACTCTCTCCAAGACAGACTTATTTGGTCTCCTGGCAGTCCATGGCATGTTCAAGACTCTTCTCCACCACCACAACTCACAGATATTAATTATTCTTTTGTCATCCTTATTCATTGTCCAGCTCTCTCATACATAGTAGGTAATTGTGAAGGTCTGGATCAGGCACACCTTGGTCTCTAGACTTACATTATTGTTCTTCAGCACTTTGGAGAGGTACCTAACAAAAGCCGACTTGTCCAATGTAATTCATCTTTTGATTTCCTGACTGTTAGTGCCAGGAGTGAACCCAAGTAAAGTGAAGTTGTTAATAACATCAATATTTTCTCCATGTCTTATGGTGCTGTCAATTGGCCCAAGATACTCTGTATGCAGAGTGACTATACCAAAAGTAAGTGGCTGACAGTGAAACATTTCAGGAAGTAGCATACGATTGAGAAGAAATGGCATGAAGAAGTCCAAGCTGCACTGAACGCACTGGCAATATATAAGATCTCAGGAACTGATGGAAGACCAATCAAGATGTTTCAGAAAAGAGATGCAGTTCTGGACATGATCACTAGCCTGTGCCAAGAAATTTGGATGATAGCTACCTGGTAAATGAACTGGAAGAAATGCGTATTTGCTCATTTTTATTAAAAAATAATACAAAAGTGCAAATTATAGAACATTATTATCCTCACAATCAAGTAATATCCTCTGGATAATTGTTCAGAAACAACTAGAACAGTTCATTGGCAAGGAAGTGCTAGAAATTAAAGCTGACTTCATGATAGGTCTTCAAATGAGAGATGTCACATCTGATGTCACATGGATCTTTGCTGAAAGCATAGGCTCTCTGAAGAATGTTTCTGTTTTCTCACACAAAGATATTTGACTGTAAGGATCATGACAAACTATGAGCAACATTAAAAAGAATAGGAATCTCAGAATATGTGAATATGCTTATTTAAAACTTATACATAGATCAAGAAGTAGTTCTCTGAACAGAACAAGTGTACACTCTATGGTTTTAACTAAGAGAAAACATGCACCAGGGTTACATTCTATCTTCATAACTACTCACTTAGTATGCTATAATTAAAGAAATTGGTTGGGCAATATGAAGAAGAATGTGATGTCAACATTAGAGGAAGAATTATCAACAACCTGCATTATCCAGAGGAAACAAACTTATTAACAGATATAATATCTGGTGATGGAAAAAAGATTGGAGTCATCAATGAATTCATCTGATCTAGGCTCCATCCCTATAGTATCAGCACTCAAAAAAATGAAAGATATACTGAATTGGGCAAATCTTTTATAAGGACTTCACTAATGTGTTTAAGAGTGGGAATGGTCACTTTTAGGATGAAGGTGCACCTTATAAAAGTCACATTATTTTCAATTGCTTCCTGTTGATCTGTGAGTTGGAACATGAAGAAGAAATACCAAATGAGTTGATGTATTTGAATTGTAGTGTTGCCAAAGAGTATTGATTAGCTGATATAGACTGACAAACTTATTGCGATGGGAAAGTCTGCTGTTAGGGACATCTCTAAAGTATTCACGAGCAACAGCGTCTCTCTGGAGATGAAGGTGCGCCTGATACAGGCCATGGTTTTTGCAATCACTTGTTATGCATACGAGAGTTGGACAATGACTAGGGAGGATAGAAGGAGAATTGACGCCTTTGAGCTGTGGTGCTGGAGAACAGGATTGAGAATACCATGGACTGCTAGGAAAACAAACAGATTTGTCCTGGAAAGGATTAAACCAGGCTGCTCCTTGAAGGCAAGGATTCTGGGACTTCATCTGACATACTTTGGACATGTTGTAAGGAGAGACAGGTCATTGGAGAGGGACATCATGCTTGATAGGGTAGAGGGACAACACACGAGGGGAAGACCCTCTATGATGTGGATTGATTCAGTGACTGGGGTAATCGAGATGCGTGTGTCAGAGGCAATGCGATTGGCACAGGATAGAGCAGAGTTTAGGGTTTCTATGAGTTGTAAACGTCTCAATGGCACATAACAACAACAACAACAACGGTAACCATGGTAGTAGCAATATCGGCTGTCAGAAATATAATAAATTTATGTTATTTTATTGATTTGCTTACAAAGTTTGTGTAGATTGTGTTTCATACTGTCCCTCACTCATATTGTGTTTCATGTAATCGTTGTCATGCATTACATTTCAGAAAATTAATCACCATTTGTCCTTGCCCATCATTTCTGTATCATTTCCCCTATATACCTCATATTTCCTTCCGTCTCTCCCTCCACCCACCAAAGTGTAAAATCCTATGGTTTGTCCCCTACATATCCTCACCATTCTGCTCCCACCCTTCCCTGCTTTGAGTTCCATAAAAGGTTTACTATTCTTCTGTTTTTGTAATAATGGCCTTATGCAGTATTTGTCCTTAGGAGATTGAGATAATTCAGACAGAAGAATGCTTTCCAGTCCCTCCCAAGTTATGTAGTGTATTTTTGAAATCGTGGTTTCTGACAGTGGATAAGAATTCCATTGTGTGGATTAGGGCTTCTAGAGGTCTTCCAAACTTTTATCTAATGAAGATAGTCCTTGGCTATAGTCCTAGGTCCATGATCCATTTTGATTTGGTTTTTGTGTATGGTGTGCGGTGTGGATCTTGCTTGAGTTTTCTTCAGGTAGTTTTCCAATTTTGCCTAAACTTTTTGTTTAAATGGCTGTCATTTCCCCAATTAAATGATTTCATCACCTTGTCAAAAATCAGTTGATCATGAGTAGATGGGCTTATTTACAGGTTCTCAATGATATTCTATAGATCTATATGTCTGTCATTGTACCAGTACCACACTATCTTGACCATTTTGGCAGTGTAGTAGGATTTGAATTAAGGGAGTGAGATGTCTCCTACCTTGTTTCTATTTTTAAGGTATGCTTTGCTTACTTTGGGCCTCTATCCACTCCAAATAAAATTGGAGATGACCTTTTCTATCTCATTGAAGAATGGAATTGGTATTTGTATTGGGACTGTATTGAATGTGGAAATTACCTTTGGTAGTATTGTCATTTTCACAGTAATGCATCTTCCTATCCATGAGCAAGGGATATTCTTCCATTTCTGCAGGTCGTTTTTTGTTTCTTGTAGTAATGTTTTGTAATTTTATTTGAATAAGTCCTTTGTGTTTCTTGTTAGATTTGTTGTTGTTGTTGTTATGTGCCGTTGAGTCATTTGCGACTCATAGAGACCCTATGTACAACAGCCCTAAACCCTGCTCTATCCTGTGCCAATCACATTGCCTCTGACACACCCATCCCGATTACCCCAGTCACTGAATCAATCC
>NW_006399923.1:1618301-1628801 GCF_000299155.1 Elephantulus edwardii | reverse complement strand
GTCCCTAACAGCAGACTTTCCCATCGCAATAAGTTTTTTGATTTCCTGGCTGCTGGTGCCATGAGTGTTTACTGTCGAGCCGAGCAAACTGAAGCTGTGAACAACCTCAATCTCTTCGCCATCCATCCTGATGCTACCAATTGGTCCAGTGGTGAGAATCTTTGTCTTCTTGACATTGAGCCTCAGTCCATAGTGAACGCTGCAGTCCTTGACCCTCTGCAGGAAGTGCATGAGGTCCTCCTCAGTTTCAGCGAGCAAGGTTGTATCATCTGCATCACGCAGATTGTTGATAGATCTTCCACCAATTTACTCCCAAATATTTAATCTTGTGATTAACTATTGTGAACGGTGTTGTTTATCTTCATTTCAGTTCTATATTATCTTTGTCACTGTAGAGAAATTAAACTGGTTTTTGTATGTTAATCCTGTATCCTGACACTTTGCTGAATTGGTCAACTATGTACAATAGTTATTGCTTAGGTTTAGGGTTTTCTAAGTATCCTATTATATCATCTGCATATAGAGATAATTTTAACTCCTCTTTGCCAATTGGATACCTCTTATTTCCTATTTTTGTCTTATTGCTATCATTCAGAATTCCAGTAATATATTGAATAGAAAAGGTGATAGTGGGCATTCTTTCCTAGTTCCTGTTCTCAAAGGAAATTCTTTAATATCTCCCCATTGAGAACAATGTTGTCTCTCAGGTTTGTGTATATACTTTTTGCTATGTTGAAGAAATTCCCCTCTAATCCTATTTCGTTGAGTGGAACATATGCTGGATTTTGTCAAAGACGTTTTCTGCATCACTTGATAGGATCATGTGCTTTTTGTTCTTTGTTTTGTTAATGTGATGAATTACATTGATTGTTTTTCTTATATTGAACCATCCTTGCATACCTTATATGAACTCCAGAAGCCTTAATTCACAACATAAACAGTCTTCCAAGCATCCTGAAAATCCTACAAGGAGAGGGTAAATAGATGAATGGGACCTTCTAAGATTAAAATCTCTATGCACATCCAAAAATTTCCCCAACTGGGTAAAAAGGGAAGTCACAGACTGGGAGAAAATGTGAATGACATGTCTGATAAGGGACGTATATCTAGAATTTATAAAATATTCAAGAACTACAACAAGATTAAGTTCATTGGAAAGTGCCAACTGGAAAATGGGCACAGGATATGAACAGACACTTCTCCAAAGAAGACATTCAGATGGCAAACAAACACATGAAGAAATGTTCAAAATCCCTAGGTCTAACAGAGATGCAAACCAAAACAATTATGTTATACCATCTCACCCTAGTAAAAGTAGCAAAATTTAACAGAACAACAAACAACAAATGCTTGTGAGGTTGCAGAGAAACTGGAACCCTTATTCACTGTTAGTGGGAGTGTAAAATGAAGTAATCACCAAGGAAAGCAGCATGGTGCTTTCTCAAAAAGTTGGAAATAGAAATACCATTTGACCCAACAATTCCACTACTGGGAATATACCCTAAAGAAACTAGAACTGCCACCCAAGCAAATATATGCACACCCATGTTTATTGTGGCTTTGTTCACTATAGCAAAGAGTTGGAAACAACCTAAGTGCCCATCAATGAACAAATGAATAGAGTAGTACTGGTATATTCAGACAATGGAATACTATGATGCATTGAAAAACAAGGTATTCCTGAAAAATTATACAAAATGTGTGACCCTGGAGGACATTTTGCTGAGACAAGTATCTCATTAAAAAAGAAAAAATACTGTATAGTGTCACTGTTCTAAAATGGGACTAACATCAGGGTTGGGGAAAAACAAAGAGGGTGTAAATATTTTATACTGTATTTAAATAGATGAGGGTGAGAACTGTTTAGGAGGAATATATGATTAGGTTTTATTGTCTTGACAAGAGTCCAGAATGAAAGCTGTACAGTGGCATGGAAAAGTGGAATGGTGGGTGGGAGGGATTGTATAACAATAATGAAAGGGGTTTGTTTTGTTTTTTGCTGTTTGCTTGTTTGGTTTTGGTTTTTTTGTTGTTGTTTTTTTTTTTTTTTACTTTTCAAAGAGAAAAATGAACTAGGGCAGGGAGGTATGATGGGCAGGGTGTAAAGTGTGCAACAATAAATGAATAGAAATCCAAAATCTCTGTAAACTCTCATTAAAATAAACAAAAAAGGGTAAAAGGAATTCTATAGTGTGAATATACCTCAAGTTCTCCATCCACTTAATTATGGTTGGATAGTTTGGCTGTTTCCACGTTCTTGTGATGATGAATAACACTGCTATAACATTGGTGTACAAGTTTTACGTTCCTTGGAGTATATTCCTAGTAGTGGGATAGCTGGGTCATACAGAGTTTCTATGTTCAACTTCTTTTAAAAAATTATTCTGATTTATTTACAAAGTTTGAAAACATTGTATGTTCAAGTGTTTGAGGAAACACCAAAGTGCCTTCCAGAGTGGTTGTACCATTATATAATCCCATTAACAGTGTAGGAGAGGTCCTACCTCTCCACATCCTCTCCAACACTGTCTTGCTTGCAGCCCTGCAAAACTTTGCAACTGCTACTGGGATGAAATGGTATCTCATTATGGTTTTGATTTGCATCACACTTAATGCCAGTGATTTTGAGTATTTTTTCCCTGTGTTTGTTGGCCATCTAAATGTCCACTATTAATTATGTCAAAATCAAACCAAAATAAAACTAAAGCAGTTATTTAGTATATGTTGCCTTATGGTGATATCTGTTGTAAAATAGAGCTTTCTTGCCTATTAGCTTGTGTAATTAAATCACCAGACCTTTCATTTGTGACAACTAAATTTTCTAATCCTTGGATTTGGAAGCCAAGGAAACGTATGTATTATGGCCAGAAGGATTTTTAATGATATGTACCCTCAATACTTCTGCAAAATATGTCTGATCCCATAAAGGATATTCTCAACTGGGTCATGTACATATGAAAGTTAGAAGATCAGTAAATGAGACTCAAGAAAAATTACTGCCTTTGAATTATGCTGCTGGCAAAGAGCATATGGAAAGCCAAAATAATAAGCCCTTCTATCTTGGAAGAATTACAGCCAGGGTGCTACTTAGAGGCAAAAATGATAAAATTTTGTAATATATATTTTAAGTAAATAGTCAATAAAGGCTAGCCCTTGGAATAAGACTGTCAGAGATTTATCCAGAATGTTGATGAGCAAAGAAGTCAGGCTGGAGTATTGGTGCTATAGCAGTATATTGACATATCATGGACTGCCAAGGAAACAAACAATTCTCTCCTGAAGAAGGTCAGGACAAGTTGCTTCTTGGAGGAAAGTATTTTGAAGCTCTGTCTCACATACTTTGGGCATGTTGCCAGAAGGGATCAGTCCTCGGAGAAGGATATTGTGCTTTGAAGGGTAGTTTGGATGGCACAGGAAAGTAAGACACTTCATGAGATGGAGTAACACAGTAACTGAGGTAATGGAAGTGAGTGTATTGGAGACAATGCGATTTGATGAAACATGACAAAATAATGTGACATTTCTTTTAAGTCTTAGCAATTTCATTTATTTTTTTAAGTTGATCTTTCTTATTTGTTCTCTCCTGATTCATTCATTTTCTTTTCTCTCTTCAATTATTTAAAATAACATTTAAATACGGGTTAGCATTTCCAACTCTGAAAACAAAACAAACACAAAATTAAAGCAATTTCTTTCCCTGAAATTTATGGTTAGTATTCTTCTCACTATTTTATCCATTTATATTGAAAAATACCTCTTAAAATAGGCATCACTATGTGTATATCTGCATCATTCAACAAATGCCTCTAGTCTGACTTTCTCCCTACTAATGCACTGAATACGAACATGACCTTCTCCATGTCAACTAAGGTTGTATTTCTTATCACTTGCTATGCATCTGAGAGCTGGAAAATGAATGAGAATGATAGGAGAAGAATTGAAGCCCTTGAGCTATAGAGTTGAAGAGTAGCACTGAACATTCTATAGATTGCCAAAGGAATAAATAAATTAGTCTTGAAAATGGTGCAGCCGGAGTGTTCTTTGAGGCAAAGATGATGAGGCTTCACCTCACATACTTCAGACGTGTTGCTAGAAGGGGCTATATCCTTGGAGAGAGAGATATGATGCTCAGAACGGCAGTGAGTCTAAAACGGAGAAGACCATTGACAAGATGAGTTGACATGGTGACTGCTGCAATGGACTCTAATGTATCAGGAAGTGTATGAATGACACGGGATAGTTGAGGGTTCTGATATTTTGTTTATAGAGCCACTATAGTTGTACTCAACCGGACGGTATCTAACAACAGTCACACACAACGTCAAATAAAAGAATTTTTTTGTCTCATTGTATTTTCTGGAATGTGTAGAGAATTAAACAAGGAGAATAAAAAAGGAAGAACTCAGTCTGAATTGAGATAAGCTGACGGAACTGAAAAACAAATTTAATCCTTATGCCACAATATTGAAAGATGATATAAGCAATAAATCAAATGACTCAGAAAGCATCAAAAGATGGAGGAAATACACAGAGTCATTATACCAGAAATAATTGACACTGAAAAATTTCAGGAAGTACCATATGAACAGGAGCTATGGTAATGAATGAGAAAGTAGAATCTGCATTGAAGGCATTTGGAAAAAAAATAAGGCCACAGGAATCAATAATATATCAATTGACTTGTTTCAATTAACAGGTGCAGTCTTGAATACACTCACCAGTCAATGTTAGAAAATTTGGAGATGGCTGTCTGGCCAATGGAATGGAAGACATCCAAATTTGCTCCCATTTCCAAGAAAGTGATTCAACTGAATGTGGAAATTATAGAATAGCATTGATGGCACATGCAAGCAAAAAACTGCTGAAGATCATTTAAAAATGGCTGGAATAGTACATGAATAAGGTATTGTCAGAAGTTCAAATGGGATTTAGAAGAACCAGGGTTGTATTGCTCATGTCAGATGGATTCTGGATAAAAGTAGGAAATGATAGAACAATGTCTATTTGTGCTTTATTGACTATGCAGACCGTGGATCATGACAAGTTGTGGCTGATATTGAGAAGAATGTGAATCTCAGAGAACTTGATTGTGTCATGAAGAACCTATACCTGGATCAGGAGGCTGCTCTGCCAACAGAGTGGGAGAGCACCGCATGGTTTGGAATTGGGAAGGAAGTGTGGGTTGTATTCTCTCCATATCTGTTCAATGTGTATGTTGAGCAAACTACCCAAGAAGGTAAACTCTATGAAGTGGAGTATGGAGTCAGGATTGGAGGGAGACTCATCAATAACCTGAGTTATGTGAATGACACCACCTTGCTCACTGAAAGTGAGGATGGCCTGAAGTTGCAGAATATCAAGGAATGCAGCCTTAAGTATGGATCACATCTCAGTGTCAGGAAAACCAAGATTCTTACCACTGGACCAATAGACTGCATCATGAGGAACAGAGAGGAGAATCAAACTGTCAACAGCTTCATCTTGCTTGCATCCACAATTAACACCCTTGGTATTAGCAGTCAGGAAATAAGGAGACACATTGCACTGGGAAAATCTGCAGTTAGTAACCTTTCCAAATTATTGAGGGGGGAATAGTGATGCCAGTTTGAAGACTACGGTACATCTAATTCGGGCCATAATCTTCCAATTACTACATCTGAGACCTGGACAATGAATGATGATTAAAGAAAAATAATTGGCACTGACACATTTGAGCTGTGATGTTGGAGAAGAACACACAGAACATCCCATAGATAGCCAAGGAAATGAACAGATATGCTTTGAAGATGGGCAGCTGGAGTGCTCTTTGGAGGAAAGAATGATGAGGCTTTGCCTCATGTACTTTGGACATGTTGTTAGCAGGTGCTATTCCTTGGAAAGGGGAATTATGTTGGTAAAGGTGGAGAGTCAATGATGGATAGGAAGACCTTAAACTAGATGAATTGACATGGTGATTGCAGCAATGGGCTCTTATATGTCAGGAAGTGTTAAGATGGTGCAGAATAGAACAATGTTTAGATCTTTTGTTCACAGGGTCACTATGAGTTGTATTCAATGTGACAGTACCCAACAACAACATATTTAATATAATCAACAACTGTAATGCTTATTTGATTTTTGAACCCATGTATCCTCTGTGAGCCCCAACTGAACCAAAGTGTATTTTATTATTTACACTTTCATTAGCTGAATTCTGGTGGAAAGGCCTCTGGTTATCAATGCCTACTGGAACTGTATGTAACAATCCAGATATGAGTATTCTACTTTTTTTCAATTTATAGTAACCTTACTAAATGAATTCAGTTGTCTTTTCAGAAAGTCTGGAACAATCATTAGAATATTTTCTTGCTGTATTTTTGCAAGGTTTTTCAATTGTCCCACATCTATAACCAGGATCAAGAACTGGTCAAGAGAATATTTAGGAATGGTTGTTTCCAGTAACTGATCTTTTATTTATTTGTGTATTTATTAATAGATGGAACAAGTGTTCTGGGCTTGATGTTGCTTATGTGATACCTATACTTGAACCAGGAGGCAGTTATCAGAACAGAGAAAGGAAATAATGCATGGTTCAAAGTCGGGAAGGGTGTACATGAGGGATGCATCTTATCTCCATACTTTTCAATCTATATGCAGAACAGATCTTCTGGGAGGCTGGGCTCTTTGAGAAGGAATGTGGCTGCAGAATTGGAGGAAACTCATCAACAACCTGTGTTATGCACATGGCACAACCCTGGTTGCTGAAGCTGAGGAGGACCTGAAGCGCTTTCTGCAGAAGGTCAAAGACTACAGCCTTCAATATGAATTGAAGCTCGACATAAAAAAAAAAAAAACAAAAACAAAACAAAACAAAAAAAAAAACACAAAAGATTCTCACCTCTGGGTCAACTGACAGAATCACGATAGATGGTGAAGAGATTGAGATTGTTAGCAGATTCAGTTTGCTTGGCTCTACAATCAATACTCTTGGTACCAGCAGCCAGGAAATCAAAAGACAAATTGCATTTGGAAAGTCTGTTATCAAGGACTTCTCCAGAGTACCAAAGAACAGCAGTGTCAGTCTGGAGACTAAGGTGCACCTAATCCAGAGCCTGATTTTTGTAATTACTTGCTATTCATCAGGAAGCTGGACAATGACTAGGGATGATAGAAAGAGTATTGGTGCCTCTAAACTGTGGTGCTGGAGAGAGTATTGCGTATACCATGGACTGCTATGAGAACAAACAGGTTTGTCCTAGAGAGGATGAAATCAGGCTGCTCCTTGGAGGCAAGTGTTCTGAAGCTTCATTTGACATATTTGGGCATGCTGCATAGAGTGACCAGTTCTTGGGGAAGGACATCATGTTTGGAGAATGGAAGGAAAACACAAGAATGGAAGACCCTCTATGAGATGGATTTACTCAGTGACTGGGTTAATGGAGGTTTTGTGTATCAGAGAAGACAAGGTTGGCACAAGATAGAGCAGATTTTAGGGCTGTTGTGAATATGAATTAAAAGCAACTATGAATTGAAAGCAACTTGAAGGCACTTAACAACACAACAGATGGTACAATAATATGCATTGAAGCTCAACATCAAGTAAACAAAAATTCTCACCACTGGGTCAATCAGCATTTTCATGATGAACCTAGAAGTGATTTAGATTATTGATTGCTTCGCCTTTCTTGGTTGCACAATTAACACTTTTGTCACCAGCAGTTAAGAAATCAAAAGACAAATTGCATAGAGAAAGTCTACTATCAGGGATCTCTCAAGAGCACTCTAGAGTAGTGATGTTAGTCTGGAGACTAATGTTAGTCTGATCCAGGGCACTTTTTTTCTCAATTACTTGCTATGCATCCAAGAGCTGGACAAAAATGAAAAATGGTAGAAGCGATGCCTTTGAGTTATGGTATTGGAGAAGAGTGTTGAACATACTATTGACTTCCAGGAGAACATAAAGGTCTGTCCTAGAGAGAGAGTGAAATTAGTCTGTTCTCTGGAGGCAAGAATTTTGAGGCTCCATCTCACATACTTTGGACACGTGGCCAAGAGGGACTAGTCCTTGGAAAGGGACATCATGCTTGGAAGGACGACAAAGGATGATATGAATTGTCTCAGTAACCGGGGAAATGATATTAGGCCTGTCTGAGATAATGAAATTGGCTCAGGACGGGGAAGATTTCAGAGCTGGTTATATACAGGGTAGCTGTGTGTCACAGGCAACTCAATGGCACATAGGAACAAAAACACATACACATGTTATTCTGCTGTCTATCTCAATAATTGTCGATGGGGAATGTGAAATTCCAAAAAAATGCGATGTAATCATTAACTTACTTTTGCTGTCTTACTGGTCTGTAGTGAGCAATTTTATTTTCTCACCACTTCAGAGATTCTACTTCTAGGAATGGTTCTCAACTGTATCTTATCAAGTCTTATAATACTTCATTACAAAATCAAAGCTCTCCAAGTTATAACCACTGGCAAGGACAAAGTGTTCAGTAATCAAAGTAAATTTAGTTTACATGTGTTTACTCGCTAATCTGTAGTGAACAGATGGATATGCTCTCCCCATCATATCAGTGTGAAATTGTTCACTACAGATTAGGAACTAAGAACAAGTAAAACCATGCCTATCTTGCTTACTCAGTAATGTATTCTTAGTTTTAAATGGTGTTTCTACCATCTGTCATACAATTCTGGAATTTCTACTTCACTCAATTTTTCTGCATTTCTATCACTGAAACTAGCAATAGATTAGTACTTTCTCCTAGAGTACTAGAGTACTTGCCAGGGTATTATTTATTTTATCCTGAAAAGTGCTCTATAAACATTAAATTTTTGACTGTCCAGCATTCTGTTCCCTTTTCTCTTAACTCAGCATACTAAGAATCTAGTTCAAATCATACTTCTCCCACCTATTGGTGATACTTGTTTCTTGGTTCTTCCTCATATCCATATATTTCATGTATTTCATATATTTCATATTTCATTCATATTTAAATTATTTAGAATATTCATGACATGTATACATTGTTATGTTGTGCATTCATCCTCATTTGGCATTAATATATATAGTTGTTGCTGTTGTTGTTGTTATTGTCATTGAGTCTAATATGATTCATAGCAACTCTATGAACAAAAGACCTAATGTCTTTCCATAACTATCACCGGTTTAGAAACTGGACACCACTCCTGCTTCCAAAACTGTTTTACAACTGGGAGCTCTTTGTCAATGTGCTGTATGAAGTAACCCGGGTTTGCTGTGATGCTGAACCTTGTGCCATTGGGTTTAATATGTAGTAGGGGAGGTAAAAGCAGGTCCAGGAAGAAAAGTGCATTCTTGTCAGGCAGTTATTGTTCTAGGACAGTTAACTCAAGTGGTCTTGAATCTGTTTTATCTTCTAGTGATCCAATGTATTAGAGAACAAAATCCTGTCTAATTGACATTATTATCACAATCTGACTGTGCCAACTTTGGTAAAAAGTGTTCTAATTAATCTTGCTGAGAATTTTCATCTTATTCTGGTCCTCTCCTCTACCATGCATGATGGATTTCTCCAGGGACTTTCTGATCCTGACAATATTCCCAAAGCATGTGAGACATTCACCATCCTCATTTTCTACATTCTATAGCTTGACCTCACCAGCTGCTCCATCAGCGAAAAAGAATAGTGTCCTTTCATTCAGATGTGCAGCCTCAGAAACTGTATGGAGGGTCAAAATGAGTGGACAGTGATGTAACAGTGGAAGGCTTATAATGTAGAGTCTTAAGCTTTTTTCATTAAACAAATTAAATTCTATCTTTCTACACTTAACTGGCTGGGATGAGTCAAATCTTTGCGTTCGGGAGGGTGGGAGGTACTTACCAGTTTCAAGATTTGGGGACAGTGTCATTCATATGTTTGTGTCCTGATTCATTTCACTTACCTTTTCCTTCTTAATTAGGGCCCAGCTATCTTTGTAGCATCTATTTTAAGCAAATATTCTCAGAAGTTTGTTGATCATATAACTAAATCTTGAGACTGATTTTCAGCTCTTATTTTTTTTTTTTTGCTTGCTAAATGCATAATCAGGAGAGTTTCAGGATGCTGCCAGAATTGTCTGTGACAGTCACATTTCGTTTGTAAATGTTCATCAGTCACTATCATGATGTTATTGTCCTTAAATGCTTCAAATTATATATAAGCAGTCATTCAATTCTATTGTCTTATGGTTACATTTTTTTTTTCTGTATCTTAAAACACCTGCTACTTTATATGTAACATTGTTTTGTTTTACTGATGATATGCTATCTAATGTCACTACCAACTGGTTTTTTAAAAAACAGCATTATAGTAGTGTCCATGCTAAGTGTTAATCATGACTTACTTACCACCAGTGATGACATTTCCATTACCTGATGGAGTAGATGATCCAGGTCAAATACACCAATTTAATAGTTGCTTTTTAATTATTTTTTAACTTTTAAAAAAGTTTTCTACTAGTTTATTTACAAAATCAAAATTTTAACAAAAT
>NW_006399923.1:1613754-1615199 GCF_000299155.1 Elephantulus edwardii | reverse complement strand
ACTACCTCTGAAAAATCTCTGAGTCTGTTCCAACTTGATGGTACACAACAACAACTCAACAGTTTCAATACTGAGAGATGTTATTGACAAAATCTTGATGATTCAGGCAGCATCTTGTGGTGTTAAAGGTTTATTGTTCAAAAAGGCTTCCATAGTCACTGACTTCCTTTGCCACATAAATGAGTGGAAATATGTGAATAAAGAGTATTTGCTCACCCACAAGGGGATTGTCTACTCTCCCCAATTCAGAATAGAATAGAATAGTTTCACCCCTAAGTATAGCAGATCCGACAGCAGAATTGGAGAATCTTCCCCACTAGCAAAAAATGGGCATGCAGTGAATGCCTATCTGAGCCACGTAAACCCATCTACACCACCTAGATTTACAGCATCAGAACCAGCTATACTTAAAGCAACAGCATCCAATGGAAAGGACTAGAAACCTGACATAAAACAGAGCTGACTTTGGGATTTCCACCCCCAAGAAACCAGAGCTAAGTGTCTTTTCCTAAGTTTATTGGAATCATAATTGGTAGAACTGAGAATTTTGTATCATTGTCCAAAACCAGGAAGCAGCTCAAGGCTGAGACATCTATGAGCACCTTTTGGAAGATTTTCTGGCTCTATTCTTCTACTGGTTTGAATTATAGCTTTGACTTCTCCAGCATAATTCAGGTGGTCTGTGAGCTATCACCTCATATTTTGTCACAGCCAAAATCTAAGATTGGTGTTGGTATAAATAGAAAGAGAGGTGGAAAAGTGGAACATATGTCTTGACTTCATGGGAATTATTTTTGTGCTGTTAAGATTGTTGACTGGTCAGTTTCCATTTATGAAGAACCAACTTCATTAAGCAAAATGTCTGATATGGGCTGGCCAAGTCCATGTGGCCCTTGCTTGTTTTACACATCAAAGGAAGATGGAAAGAATATACAAAATTTCCCTATTAAAAAGAATTGGATGGCCCTGAAAATTTTCAGGAAGTAATGAACAAGAGCCAAGAGTAATGAAAGAGGAAGTGGAAGCTGAATTGGAGGCATTTGTAAAAATAAGGCCTCAGAAACCAATAGCATCCCAATTCACATATTTCAACCAGTAGATTCAATTCAGTAGATTCAGATTAACTCACTCACCAATCTATGCTAGGAAATTTGGAGGATAGTGGCCTGGCAGACTGACTTTAAGAGGTCCATATTTGTCTTTATTCCCAGGAAGAGTGATATAACAGAATGTGGAAATTAAGGAACAACATCACTAATATCATATGAAAGCAACAAAATAGTGTTAAAAATCATCTCAAAATGGCTGGACCTATAGTTTGACAGAGAATTACAAGAAAAAGTGGGTTTTAGAAGAGGCTATGTCAACAGAGATATAATTGTTCATGTTAGAGGGATTCTGACTTAAAGCAGAAAATTACAGAAGAGTGTCTATTTTTGTATTAT
>NW_006399923.1:1606101-1613654 GCF_000299155.1 Elephantulus edwardii | reverse complement strand
TCCTTCAAAGCAGCTTGAACTTCTTCCTTCATCACCATAGGCTCTTGCTCATATGTTATTTCTTTAAATTCCTCTGTATCTGCCAGTTCCTTTCTATATAGTGACTCAGTATATTCCTTCCATCTTCTTTTAGTACTTCCTGGATCATGTGACAGGATTAGTTCACGCAGTATAATGCTCTCCCAAGATAGGTAATAACTGATAAAGTTATTGCTCCTACTTGGTGCATAATATTCCATTGTGTGAATGTACCATAATTTCTCCATCCATTCATTTGTGGTTGGACATTTGTACAGTTTCCATGTCCTTGCAATGGTGAATAATGTTGCTATGAACATTGATGTACAAATCTCAGTTTGTACCTCAGTTCTCAGATTCTCAGGGTGTATTACATGTAGTGTAATAGCTGGGTCATATGGAATTTCCATGTTCAGCTTTTTGAGGAAGCACCAACTGCTTTGCAGAATGGATGCACCATTTTACAATCCCACCAACAATGTATAAGAGTTCTTTTCTCACCACATCTTCTCCAGCATCTATTACTTGCTACCCTGTTAAACTTTGCCCCTCTTAGTGGAGTGAGGTGATACCTCATTGATGTTTTGATTTGCATCTCTCTTATTGTCAGTGATTTGGAACATTTCTTCATGTCTCTGTTTTCCATTCAAATATCTTCCTCTGTGAAAATTTTTTCCATGTCTTTTGCCCATTTTGTAATTGGATTATCAGTCATTTTCTTGTGGAGGCACAGGAGTATTCTGTAACCTTTTGTTCTAAGACTCTTGTGTGAGATGCAATTACCAAATGTTTGTTCCCAGTCTGCATGTTTTCATCACACCCTGTTGGAAAAGTTTTTGATGTGCATAGAGATTTAATCTTCAGAAGATGCATTGCATTTTGTGACATTTCTTTTGCCAACTATTACTAGTTTAGTTGATTTATTCCTGAAACAAGATTGAGACAAAGATTTTCAAATAATTAATTTGGGATGTTTTGGGGTCAAGTAAATAACTGTATTTTGATGGAGGAAAAAGTGAAAGGCTTTTTGTGATGGAGATTATTTCACTCAGCATAAGGTCCTCCATAGTCACCCAATTTGTATAATATTTTATGAGGGTTTTTTTTTCAGTGCTGCATCATATTTCATTGTGTGACTATACCACAGCATCTCTATCCATAATGCCACTGTTATATAACAGCGCTGATACGAGAGTTATGGGAAACTAATAAAAGAGGGGATAAATAATGTACACTACATTGAAACAGACAAGGGAGAGAACTGTATGAAATTAATATATGATCATTGCTATTGGCTTGAAAAGAGTCCAGAGTTCAAAATAAGAGCTGCATAGGAAAGTGGTCTGGGGTGGGGTTGGGGGAGCTGTATAACAATGATAGAAATTAAAAAAAAAGTATACTGGGGGGAAGGCAAGGCAGGGATGAGAATGTGCAACAATGAGTTCTTTATAAACTTTCATTAAAATTTCACTTAAAAATTATCCACCATTGCAAGAACATGGGAAAAGCCCAAATGTCCAAACACGAATGAATGGATGGAAAAATTATGCTACAGTCACACAATGGAATACTATGCAGCACACAGGAGTAATAACTTTGTAAATGATTACCTAACTAGGGAGGGATTGAAGAGCATTATCCTAAGTGAACTAACTCAGTCCCATAAGGATAAATATTACATAAAACCATTATTGTAAAATAAGTATAAGGATCCAAGAGGAGTGGGAAAGACTGGAAGCATAAGGATGTGAATGTTCTGGGGGAAGAGGGGATTAATCATTGGGTTGTACAATTTGATGGGGTGGGAGGGTGAGGGAAATTGAAACAATTTGTTCAAATTTGTATTAGGATTTTGTAAATAAACTACTGAAAAGAAAAAAGTCTACTTGGGGAGAGGGAAGAAAGGGAGGGGTTAAAATGTGCAACAATGAATGAATAAAAATCTAAATTTTCTGTAAATTTTTGTTAAAATAAAAAAAAAATTAAAAAAACCAAATTAAAGAAAAGTCAGAGGCTTTAAAATATAGCCATAAAAAAGACTCAAACATGCATACAAGAATTTGTGGAATTTGTATGGCTATGCAGGCTTGTCTTAAATTGAGAATATGATGTTCCTTTATGATGCCCATTTATTGGATTTTTTTTTCAGAGAGTATGAGGGATGATGTGAACAGGGAGTTCTCAATACTAATATCAAGTGGATAAATTAATGTCTATACCTAAAAATAGAAAGTTATAAATCTGGCTGATAAAGAGACTTCTATACAAATAACTAATTTATTAACTCACTGGCTTGCATATAAACATCCCTCTATAAAATCATTGCCTAATTTTCCTTTTTTTCTCTTATCTCTTCCCCAAATTACCATTATATTGAACTTGCTAATTTATTATGCTTTTACTATTACTAGAATATAATTTCCATGCCTTTTCAATCTATACGTATACTAGATTATAAAGGAAAAATGTGGCATTGGGATTGGAGGAATACTCATCAACAATCTATGTTATGCAAATGACAAAACCCTGCTTGCTGAAACTGAGAAGGACCTGGAGCGCTTGGTGTGGAAGGTCAAAGACTGCAGCCTTCAATATGGGTTGAGCTCAATATCAAGAAAACTAAGATTCTCACCACTCGGACAATTGGCTTCATCATGATGGATGGTGAAGAGATTGAAGTTTTCAACAGCTTTAGTTTGCTTGGCTCCACAATCAACACGCTTGGCATTAGCACCTAGGAAATTAGAGGAGGTATTGTGTTGGGAAAGTCTGCTGTTATACTCCAAAGTACTGAAGAGCAATGATGTCAGTCTGGAGACTAAGATGTGCCTGATCGAGGCCATGGTCTTTGCAATCACTTGCTATGCATCAGAGAGCTGGACAATGACTAAGTATGACAGAAAGAGAATTGATGTCTTTGAGCTGTCATATTGGAGAAGACTATTAAATATACCATAGACTGCTAAGAGAATGAACAGGTCAGTCCTGGAGAGAGTTAAACCAGGCTGCTCCTTGGAGGTAAGGATTCTGAAGCTTCATCTGACATTATCTGGACATGTTGCAAAGAAGAACCAGTCCTTGGAGAATGATGTCATGCTTGGGCATGTGGAGGGACAGTTCAGGAGAGGAAGACCTTCAATGAGATGTTTTGATTCAGTGACTGGTGTAATGGGGGTAGATGTGTCAGAGACAATAAGATTAGCACAGGACAGAGTAAGGTTCAGGGCTATTTTAGAAAGAGTCTCTATGTGTCACAGGCATAACAACAAATAACAATAGATAATAATTTACATAGGAAGAAATAACTTTCCTGTATAAGCTAAAAATGCATCTTAGCATTTAGAAAGCATTGCTCATATTTTATAATCAATAACTCTTTAAACAGGCACTGATGGGTGAATATTAAAGTAGAATATCATATGTTTCTTTAAAATAATATGTCCTGATGAAGCAATAGTCGGTTAATCACAAGGCTGTTAACCAGAAGGTGGGTATTTTGAACCCACCAGCCGTTCCTTAGGAGAAAGGATCTAAAAATTTGGGTCTGATCCTTGGAGAAGGACATCATGCTCAGAGGGTGGAGGACAATGAAGGAGAGGAAGACCCCACATGAGATGGATTGATACAGTAACTGGAGCAATGGGGGAAAGTGTGTCAGAATCAACGAGACTGGCTCAGAGGAGCGCAAGCTTCAGAGCTGTTACATAAGGTCACTATTGCTCACGGGCGATTTGATAGCATAACAACAACAATGATCACAGCCTTAGAAACCTACAAAGATGTTCTGCTTTGCTCTATACAGTCACTAAGAGCCAGAATTTACGCCATCACACACAACAAAAACAATTCATGCAATTAAATACTGTTTATAAAAAAAAATATGCTAAGGGAGCTATAAAATCAGTCAGAAAGAAAACTATTCAGAGTAGATTAGCAACAACATTTTTTGAAAAATGATTATTGGGCAGAGGGGAAATCAGATAATGTTTTCAACTGGTAATTAATATTTCACAAATAACTCTCAAGATATATTTTCTCCGTGATTGTTGAATGATATTTTAGTTTCTATTAATGAGTAAGATGATATGGATAAAAACTTATTTTATATAAGTGCACTAATTTATTAATGAAAAAGGTAAATTCTTTTGTGAATCATACAAAGATTTCCTCTAATCTTTGTGGTCATTTTCAGTACAATTTCAGACATGACACTCTGAATGGAATACATTTTTTTTTCATGTTTCTTATCAGTATCATAAAACTAGAAATTTAGGTAAAATTCAAGGTTTCCTTCTACAGCTTTAATTAATTTCTTATAAAGATATTCCTATGAGGACTGAGTTTTCAAACTATCAAATTGACCTCATTGAGTTAAGAGTTATGAAGAGATGTACATTAGTAGAAAACCACATAATAATTTCATGGAACTTGAGTTAGAAAACCAAAAGGGAAGACATTTTTCAAGCTGAAAGAAATGCAGCACAAAGTCAAATATCAAGTTGCAATAATATGTGCAAAATATTGAACAATGCAGAAAGTTTCACAATAAAATGTCAAGTCTACGTAAACTCATTGTACTAAAAATGATTGATCTGCATTGTAACATTTCAGGAAGTAGTATATAATAAAAACGAATAAAAAAAGATCAAACTAGACTGAAAGCATTGACTAAAACCAAGGTCCAGGAATTAATAAAATCTCAAATAAGTGTTTCAACAAACAAGAGCAACTCAGGACATACTCACTAGTCTATAATAAAAAATATGGAAAACACCTATCAGTCCTACTGAATGGAAGAAATCTGTACTTGTTCCCATTCCCCTTTCCCCCCAAAAAATATGATACAACAGAATGTAGAAATTACATAACAATATCATTAATATTATACACCAACACACTTTGCTGAAGATTATTAAAATATAACTGAAACAGTATATCAACAGAGAACTTCCAGAAAGAATAGCTGGAATAAAAATAAACATTCTTACTAGAGACACCATTGCTAATATTAGATGAATCTTTGTTGAGAGCAGAGAATATCAAAGGAAGGTTTATTCGTGTTTCATTGACCATGCAAGAATATTTGACTGTGTGGTTCATAGTAAATTATTAATTACCTTGAGTAGTATGAGACACGTAGAACATGTAATTGTGTTCTTGGAAACTAACACACAGACCAAGAAGCAGTTCTTAGGAATAAACAATGAAATGCTGTATGGTTTAAAGGTAGATACTAGAATTGCATCCTATCTCCGTATTTGTTCAATGTGTATATTGAGAAGATAATGTAAGAAATAGGACCATAACAAGAAGAATGGGGCATTTGGTTTAGAGGAAAATCAATCAATAACCTACATTACACAGATGAAACAACCTTGCTAGCAGAGAGTTAGGAAGACATGAAGCACTTCTTGCAGAAGCTTGAAGACTACAGATTTCAAAATGATTACATCTCAATATCAAGAAAATAAAATTCTCAACACTGTAACAAAAAGCCAAATCAACACCCATTATTCCTTTGTTTTTCATTCCCTTCGTAGTATACTGTAACATATACTATAGTTTAACATTGGCAAAAAATAAGGCCCCAGGAATCTATATGATACCAATCTACTTGTTTTAATTAACAGATGCAGCCTTGAATGCACACATCAATCCTTATCAGTTAATTTGGAGGATGACTGTCTGGCCAATGGATAGGAAGAGGTCCATATTTGTTCCCATCACCAAGGAAGGTGACCTAATAAATGTGGAAATTATCGAAAAATAAAATTTAAACGACATGCAATCAAAATATTGATGAATATCATTCAAAAGTGACTAGAACAGTACATAAATAAAGAACTGCCAGAAATTCAAGCAGGATTTAGAAGAAGCCATGGCACCAGAAATACCATTGCTCATTCCAGATGGACTCTGGATGAAAGCTAGGAATGCCAGAAGAATGTCTATTTGTGCTTTATTAACTATGCAAAGACGTTTGACTGTGTGGATCATGACAAGTCGTGGCTGACACTGAGAAGAATGGGAATCCCAGAGCACTTGATTGTACTCATGAGGAACCTATACCTGGATCAGGAAGCTGTTGTGCAACAGGAGCAGGGGAGCACTGCATGATTTGGAATTGGTAAAGGAGTATGTCAGTGTTGTATACTCCCTGTACTTGTTCAATCTATACGTGGAGCAGATGATCAGAGAAATTGGACTCTATGAAGAGGAGTGAGACATCAAGATTGGAGAGAGACTCATCAATAATATGTGTTACGAATATGGCACAACCTTACTTTCTGAAAGTGAGGAGGGCTTGAAGCACTTGATCAAGGAATGCAGCCTTTAGTATTGATTGTATCTCAATATCAAGAAAACAAGCATTCTTACCACTAGACCAATAGGGAGTGTCAGGATGCATTGATAGGACACTGAAACTGTCAACAGCTTCATCTTGCTTGGATTCAGAATTAACACTCTTGGTAGGAGCAGTCAGTTAATAAGGAGGCACATTTTACTGGGAAAATCTGTAGTTAGGGACCTTTCCAAATTACTGAGGAGTAGTGATGTCAGCTTGAGGACCAAGATGCATCTGATTCAGGCTGTAGTCTTTCTGATTACTAGCTATGCATCCAAGATCTGGATAAGGATAACAGAAAAAGAATTTATGCTTTTGAGCTGTAGTGTTGGAGAAAAACACTGAACATCCCATGGATGGCCAAAAGAATGAATAGACATGTTTTGGACAAAGTGCAGCAAGAGTGCAGCAAGAATGATGAGGATTCACCTGACATACGTTGGACATGTTGCTAGGAAGTGCTATTCCTTAGAGCGGGACATGATGTTGGGAAGGGTGGAGGTTTAGCAAAGGAAAAGAAGACCCTCAACCAGGTGTATTGACATAGTGACTGCAGCAATAGCCTCTTGTGTGTCAAGAAGTGTGAGGATGGTGCAGGATAGAACAGATTTCAGATATTTTTGTTTTTGGAGTCACTATGAATTCTGTTTAACTTGATGGCACAAAATGACAACAACAACTTATCCTGATCTTTCTTTTCTGTTTTAGAACAGCGTTTTGCTTTTATTCATTGATGATATCCTTGATGTCAACTCCTTTGCCTTTAGTCATTAGTGTTCAATGTCTCAAACCTATTCTGAATATGATTTTTAAATTCAGATGGGACAGAATCAAAGTCATAATTTCATTTCTGTAGACTAGTTTTAATTTTCTTCAACTTCAATTTGAACTTGCATGTGAGTTGTTGATAATTTGTTCCACAGTTATCACCCTCTCTGCTTTTAACTGCTGATATTGACCTTCTGTTCAAAGGTGATAAATGCTGAAATAAAGGACAATAAAAGAAGATTTTAAAAAGTAGCTTGAGAAGACAAAGACCACTATTATAATATAATGTGTAAAGATATACAGTTAGAGACTAAAAAGAGAAGGACTAGTTCTTTCAGGTAACCAGGCAAAACCGGCCAGAGAAGGGAAGATGGGAAGCTGCACACTGGGGAAGGTCACCTCGGAAAACAGCAAAGAGGCT
>NW_006399923.1:1586763-1588113 GCF_000299155.1 Elephantulus edwardii | reverse complement strand
TGTTAACCAAAAGAATAGTTGAAATCCACCATTCTCTTCTGGGCAGTGACCTCTCATAAAGATGCACAGCCTCAGAAATCCAAGAGAGTCACAATGAGATGGAATCTACTAGACTCATGGGTGACACTGGATTTGCTTTGGTTTTCTATACTGCTATGGCTTCATTAATATAACAAATAAAATAGTCTTCCCAAGGGGGATTTCATCCTTAAGTGTAAATATAAGGATTCCAACATATATAGAGAATATATTATTCAGTCTTTAATACATTTTAAAGCATACATTTAGAAATACTTCTGCCTTTAACAAGTGTGCGCCAAAATGGTTCAAAGACATTTCCATGCAATAAGATGATCTCACCATATCATAATTAAAGCATTGTGTTACTAATGTAATAAAACTTACATCAAAATGTGATCTATGGCTTCTTTATACTAGGATATAATATAAGAGTCAAATAAGAACATGAGAAACTGTTTTGTAAATTTTAAAATGTCTTAAGTATTATTTTGGATATATGATAAATCTAACTATGTATTCTTTTGTGTAAAAGACAAATAGATTTCCAAGCATGAATTAAACCATTAATTTTTGATGGTGCTTAATTATTATTGAACACATTTTTCTTCACTGGAGCTGTCAGTTAAATGTGCTTGCCAACTAACTTGTTTATCAAAACATTCCAGCCCCTTTCAAATTCTCATTTATGTTTCTTCATTTTCATCATGCTCATAAATTTGTTTTATCAGCATATTTAACTATCTGGGCTATTTTGGATCTTGAAATGAGACAGCTGATTTATCACATTCAGTTTTTCATGCATCTGTCATTTCTATTCCACTGCCATTTGATTATTCACTCTCCCACTAGTTATATTTTATAATTGCAATAGATTTCATGTGGTACTTATTTTTATAGAGCATGTATTTTGTAAAAATATGTACTAACATATACTTATATTAAAAAGGTTATTTAACAGAAGAACTTTCCTTTTGAGATTTTTATTATCTAATAACACAGAGCCATACATCTGAAAAAAGTCCACTAATAAACAACAAAAATTTTCTTTTCTGATGGGTAGACATTAAAGTGGACCTAATTCTATTTTCTTTGAAAAACAAACAATTAAAAAAACTTATCAAAGTTAAAAATGGATTAATAGCTGATTAAACTGAACTTAACAACTGGTCTTCTGTGTCATTCTCTGTCTTCTGTTGTTTTGATGAAGGTTCCTTTCTGTCTATCTCTTCTCTTGCTCTTCTCACTGCACCAGCTGCACCATTTTCATCACATTCATCATCACCAGCAAATTTTGTTTTCTTGCACTGGCATTGTATTTTTCCTTTAGCA
>NW_006399923.1:1582619-1583223 GCF_000299155.1 Elephantulus edwardii | reverse complement strand
ATGAGTCGCAAACGACTCAACGGCACATAACATCAACAACAACAACCTTCCTTCAGATCAGTTTTTACCTTGATTATTTTTTCTTCCATATTTAAAATATTCAGCAAAAGTTTTTTTTTAACTTATTTACTGATGAAGGGAACTAATTAGTAATTTGATTCTGAAAAATATTTCAGATGTGAATTCTCTCTTTCTTTTTTTGATACATCAAGCTGGTATGTGCCTGCCGTCACTATTTTTGTCAAAAGAACAGCTGGAGATTGTGTACTGTATCGGCCAGTTGCTTGAGTGAATAAATTAGTCATCGTATAGAAGTAGCCTAAAGTACTAGTGAGAATGAAATTCCTTTCACACTGCAAAGAGGAGAATGAAGTCAACCAAACTTTTTAAAAGCTTTTATCACATCTATAATACAGTATCATACCACAATCTGTATTAGCTTAAAAAAATTACTAAGAATGGTATCATCTTATATCTATTATTTAATCTTCCTCTAAGGCTAAAATATTGATTCATCCTTTGAAAGTCTTCTACATGGCTGAAACCAAGCTCTTTGTATGATGTATTCTACGTTGGCCTCGTGGACAGAAAGTAATGCTACCAA
>NW_006399923.1:1577764-1582027 GCF_000299155.1 Elephantulus edwardii | reverse complement strand
GTTGTACATCATTCTCACAAACTTGTTTATGCTCAAAAACATTGCTAGAGTCGTGTGTCAGTGTAACTTATTGAGGGTCATTCTCTTTCTCTGACCCTCCATCTTTTCCAGTGTGGTGTCTTTTTTAAGAATTGGACTCTCCTGAAAACATATACAAAGTACGTGACATGAAATGTCGCCACTCTTGCCTTTAAAAAGCATCCTGAAACAGATGAGGGAGTGAATAATTGAAAAGCGATGTATGATAGGGTATTGTGGTTATCACAAGAGTCCACAATTAAGGTTGCGTAGTGGAATGTACTTGGGGCGGTAGGAGGGGTGTGGGGAGATTGTGTACCAGGGAAGGAGTGTTTCTTTTACTTTTGAAAGAGGAGCGAACTGGGGGCTGGGGGCGGAGGGAGGGCTGGGTGGGGTAGAAGTGCAGCAATGAATGAACAGAAATCCAAAATCTCTGTAAATGCTCATTAAAATTATTTAAAAAGACAAAACAAAGCATCCTCGTTGTACTTCTAAGATAGATCTATTTGAACCTTTGGCAATATCTGAGATATACAGACTCTTCTTCAACATCAAAATTCAATGACAATAATTCTTCTTCTGTTAGCCTTAATCATTGTCCAAGTTCAGATGCATAAGAACATTTTGTTTTTGTTATTAGATGCTGTCAAGTAGAGTAAGATTCATAACGACCCTATGAAAGAGAAATCTAAACCCTGTCCTATCCTGTGCCAGACTCATCATCTGTGATATACTTGAGCCCATTGCTACAGTCATTGCGTCAATCCATCTAATTGATAACCTTCCTTTCTTTAGCTGATCATCCATCTTTCCAGTAATGATTTCCCTTTTCAAGGAATAGCTTTTCCTAGCAACATGCTTAAAATATATAACATGAATCTTTACCATCGTTGAATCCAGGGAGAATTCTGACTCTATCTTCTATAAAACTTATCTGTTGAAACTTATCTGTTGCACTTCACCAAAGAAGATTTTCAGATGGTAAGAACTAATGAAATATTAAATAAAATGGGTGATAATGGAGGAGATTATGCTGAGTAAAATATCTCAGTCTCAAAAGGACAAATACTTTATACTGTCACTTTTGTAAAATGTGACTGACATTGGGGGTTGGGGGAAATTAAGAGGGGACAAATAATATACAAGAGGAAGCATCAAACTGTGTAAAAGGAATATATAATTAGATATTATTTGCATGACAACAGTAAGGAATAAGAGCTGCATAGTAAAGTGGACTAGAGGTGGGGGTGAGGTTTTGTACAACGATGAAATATTTTGATAAGAGAAAACAAGCTGAGAGCAGTGAGGAAAATGTGCAACAGTGAATGAATGGTAATACAAGTTCTGTATAAACTTTGATTAAAATCTCAAAAAAGTGTTATACCACAAACCCCCCCTTATTTGTTGGGTTTTTGACAGTACATTGAATATATGAAAAATTAAGTACTCTTCTGCAACACCACCACTCAAAGTTATTAATTCTTCTTATTCCATCTTTATTCTGTATCCTGCTCTCAGATTCACAGGAAGTGACTGATCATGGCCTGAAGCAGGTGTACCTTAGTCTTCAAAATTATATCATTGGGCCTCGGAAATTTGAAGAGATCCCTAACAGCAGACTTGCCAAATGTAGTAGGTTCCCTGATCTCCTGACACCAAGGATATTGATTATGGATTCCAAGAAGATAAAATTATTGACACATTCAGTCTTTTCTCCTTTTATCATGATATTGCTTCTCAGTTTACTGGTGAGAATTTTTGTCTTCTTGGTGTTGAGACAAAATCTTGATTGAAGACTGTAATTGTTGATCTTCTGCAGAGAGCACTTCATGTCTTCCTCTCTTTCAGCAAACAAGTTTGTGTACTTCCCATAATGAAGTTTATTGATGAGTCTTTCTCTGATCCTGATGCTACACTCTTCATAGAGTCAAGCTTCTGGAATGATTTGCTCAACATACAGATGAAATAAATGTGGAGAAAAAAATACAACCCTGAAGCACATGCTTAGTGATATTAAGCCATATAATGTATCCTTGTTCTGTTTGGACAATAAATTCTCCGTCTATGAATAGATTTCATGTGAGCGTAATTAAATGCTTTGGGATTCTCATTCTTCTCAATGTTAGCCATAGTTTGTTACAATTCACACAGTCAAATGTCTTTGGATAATCAATAAAGCACAAACAGATGTTCTTCTGGTATCCTCTGATTTTTAGCCAGGAAGTATCTGACGTCAACAAATTCTTCTGATCATATGAATATTCATTGTTGCTGTTAGTTGTCATAGAGTTGAGTACTACCCACAATGACTCTATGAACAGACCTGAACTTGTCATATCCTGTTTCATTTTCATCTTTTCTGAAATATTTGAGCCCATTGCAGCTATCCATTTGCATTGTTATTTCATCTGCTGGAGGGTCTTCTTCTCTATTATTGACCCTCCACATTTCCAAGTATGATGTCTTTCTGCAAAGAATAGCCTCTTTTATCTACATGCCCAATGTGAGACACAACTCTGTTATCTTTGCCAATAAGGCTATTTTGGCTGTACTTTCTCCAAAATATATAAAGTATATTTATGTTAAAAGATTAAGAAATGGTGCATCTTTAAACATAAATTTTAAACCTTTGATCAAATTAATGATAATAATTTTAAATTTTATTTTAAAATTCGCATCACGAACCATGTTATCAAACTTTGTGGACATAATCTAATCCTTTTCAGGAAATTCTAAGAGTCTCCTCATTTATCTAATGCTGCTACAATGTTCTTGTTGATTGCTATCGAATTGAGCATGACTCATAGCAACCCTATGAACAAAAGGCCTGAGGTCTTTCTATAACTATCAACATTTGTCAAAGTTCACAGAGTTTCCAGAGACATGTTGTTTAGGAAGTGGATTCCACTTTCTGCTTCCAAGCTGCTGTAATAGACCTACCAAAAGTGGATGGCTTGAACAAACAGAAATTTATCCATTTAACATTTAGAAGACTAAATTGAATTTTGAAAGTCAAAATTCAGAGTATCAGTTCTTGAGAAAATCCCACTCTCATTTTCTGTCAGCTATGGAGAAAAGTCTATTTTTTTTTTCCTTCCCCAGCATCTGTAGGCCAGACATGTCTTTGAAACCCACATAGGTCCTGTGCTTCCTTGTATTAAGGTACTTCTTAGCATAGGGACATGCATGGTTGCAAAAGAACCAACTCTGCTCTTGAAATTATGTCCTGGCTAGTGCTAACCTGCCCCTTCTTTGTTTGATTTCCTCTTTTATTAAGTCTTGTGAGACACAACTGTTATATCGGGTTGTTGTTGTTGTCTAACACTGAGTCAGAACTCTCCTGCAGGTTTTTAGAGACAGTGCTATGGGAGGAGGAAAGCTCTCCTTATGTTAGATTAAGTTTGAAATGGGATTGAGTAGTGTTACATTCCACTCTTAATACTTTCACAACTATTTGAATTATCACATTACAGGGACCCTTTAAATAGTTACTAGATTATTTTACCCCCTATATGTATTTCAAATTCAGAGAGGATAGACTGAAGATGAAATTTTTATTCCTGTGGATAATTTAAACTTAAATACGAGTAGTTGATGGTCTGATCCACAATCAGCACCTGGCCTAGTTTTCATTGCTGATACTGAACTTCCCAATGATTCTTTCCAAAGATGCAATCAATCTGGTTCCTCTGCATCCCATTAGGTGAAATCCATGTGTATAGCCTGGATTTATTTTTCTTATATAAACTATTTGCATTGAACAAATCATTGATTCTGCACAGTCCTTTCATTCTATCACCAGCCTTGTTTCTGTCACCAAGTACATATTTTCTGAATACTGATTCTATTTCCTGGTTCCCAAATTTTGCATTTCAGTCACCCATTATTATTAATGCATTTTGGTTACATGTTCAACAAATTTCTGACTGCAATAGTTGGAAGAAATTATTTTATTACCTCCTCCTTGGCTTCATTGTTATTTCATAAATTTGAATGATACTGATATTTTGTTATTATGTGCCGTCGAGTCACTTGTGACTCATAGCGAACCTATGTACAACAGCCATAAACTCTGCTCTGTCCTGTGCCAATCGCACAGTCTCCGATACACCCACCCCATTACCCCAGTCACTGAATCAATGTCCCTCCACTCTACAAAGCATGATGTCCCTCTCCAAGGACTGGTACCTCCTTACATGTCCAAAGTATGTTAGACGGAGACTCAGAATCCTTGCCTCCAAGGAG
>NW_006399923.1:1573133-1573698 GCF_000299155.1 Elephantulus edwardii | reverse complement strand
GGAGGACCTAAAACACTTGCAGCAGAAGATTAAGGAATGAGGTTCTAAGAAGATTCATTAACAGACTGAAATATACAAATCATACCATCTTCCTTGCAGAAAATTTAGATGTTAAGAACCTATAGAAGAAACTCAAAGCCTTCAGTATGAATGACAATATAAAGAAAATTAATATCATAACAGATAAACTATTAAAAAAAATAATAATAAAACTCCAACAACCAACAATCCTATCTTGGATAAATTGCAGAGTCCCTGGGTCCAGAAGCCGGCTGGCAGCGCCCTGCCCATGCCAGCCAGCGGGTCCCCGCTGCCCGGCTCGCCCCGAGAGGCCTGCCGGAGTCGGCAGGAAGCCCAGTCGCTGGGCTCTGGTGGATGGCAGCTGGCCCCATCCTGGGGAGCACCCTCCCTAGACAGCCCGGGGCAGCACGGGCTGGCCACTGCTGACCTTGCGCGACCCGTCCCCTCCAGCTGGGCCCTCCCCGAAGCGCCCCACAGCGACGCCAAGTACCAAGCCATGCTCGACATGCTCCAGCAGGGCTCTCCCCCGCGGCCTTCCCTGGTG
>NW_006399923.1:1570003-1571388 GCF_000299155.1 Elephantulus edwardii | reverse complement strand
CTCAGAGCAGGGTGCTGGCGGAAGCCTTTGGGGAGAACCTGTTGCCGGGCTTCGCAGCCAGGCAGGAGCTGGTGCGACGCATGGGCCTCCCGGAGGGGTGCATGCAAGTGTGGTTCCATAACCGCAGGGCGCGCAGCAAGACAGGCCAGGCTCCCGGGGCGGGCGCCCCTGGAGATCCCGAGGCGCGTGGAGGAGGCGGCGGCGCCATCGCCGCCGTGTCCCCGGGCACCTTGGCATTGGCGGAGCCCGGCCCTTGGCCCGCAGACCACTGCCCAGCGCTCCCGCTTCCCACGTGCCGGGAGATGGGCCAGAGCCCAGGCGCCCTCCCGGCTGGCCTTGGCAATTGCCCGCAGCCCTGCGCTCTCGGCCCCGGTGGCCGAGTCACTGCATGTCTAGAGGAGCAGGGTTCCCGGCTGGCCAGGCCCCGCTAGGTGTGGCTCAGCGGCTCGAGCAGAGTCCCTGGGTCCAGGGGCCGGCTAGCAGCGCCCAGCCCGTGCCAGCCAGCGGTCCCCGCTGCCCGGCTCGCCCCGAGAGGCCGGCGGGAGCCGGCAGGAAGCCCAGTCGCTGGGCTCCGGTGGATGCCAGCGGACTCCATCCTGGGGAACGCCCTCCCTTCCCAGCCCGGGCCAGTAGGAACAGGCCACTGCCGGCCTTGCGCGTCCCGTCCCCGCCAGCTGGTCCCTCCCTGAAGGCCCCCTCAGTGACGCCGAGTATCAAGCCATGATCAACAAGCTCCAGCAGGCCTCTCCCCCGTGGCATTCCCTGGTTCGGTGGCTCAAGCAATGTGAGGCCGCCCTGAGATTCTCTGGAGCCCGGCGCCTGGCCGCCGAGGCACTGCAAGTGCACTGGCGATTGGTGGCTGCTGCCTTCGGCCTCGAGGAGTCGCGAGACCAGCCGCGGGAGATCGCACCACTGCCCAACGGCGTGTGCCCACGCCCTTGGCCCCCGGGGCTCGCAGGACAGGGCCGCGAGGGTTATCCCGCAAGTGGGTGAAGAAGCTGGAAACCCAGGCCTCCCACCAGGGAACGCCTGGCAGGGCCCCTTTGGAATCACCGAGCAGAGGGACGCCGACCCTGGGATCTGAACCTCAATCAACCTGTATTTCTGCTCGCTCCGACCATGTGTTTGCTGGGACAAGCACCAAGGACACAAACACAGCGGCACCCCTGACAGCAAGGAGCAGATTCCCATGCCGGGCCTCCTCTCGCGAGCAGGTGAGTCGCGTGAGGAGGAGTCTGGTTACTTTCAAGCGCTAGGCGTTATTGGGCCTTTCAACTCCACCCTCCCCGGCAAAGCAGGCGCACCCATCACAGGCATCTTCTTGGAAGCACCAGGCCCCTTGGGCCTGGAGCCTCCCCTGAGAAGCGGGCCGGCGCCCCAATCCA
>NW_006399923.1:1564729-1566100 GCF_000299155.1 Elephantulus edwardii | reverse complement strand
TATATGTGAGTGTATTGTTATACATGTGAGTATGTTGTTATACATGTGAGTATGTTGTTATACATGTGAGTATGTTGTTATATATGTGAGTATGTTGTTATATGTGGATGTGTTGTTATATACGTGAGTATGTTGTTCTATATGTGAGTATGATGTAATATGTCTATATGTGGTTACATATGTGGGCATGTTGTTATCTATGTGAGTATGTTGTTATATATGTGATTATGTTTGTATATATGGATATGTTTTTATTTATGTGAGTATGTTGTTATATGTGGATATGTTGTTATATATGTGAGTATGTTTTCATATTTGTGAGTTTGTCTTTACATGTGGATATGTTCTTATATATGTGACTATGTTTTTATATAGGTGCGTAGGTTGTCATATATGTGGCTATGTTGTTATATATGTGAGTATGTTGTTATATGTGGATATGTTGTTATATATGTCTCTGTGTTGTTATATATGTGCCCACGCCCCTGGACCCCAGAGCTCTCAGGACAGGGCCGGCAGGGAATCCCGCAAGGGGGTGAAGAAGCTGGAATTCCGGGCCTCCCACCAGGGAATGCCTGGCAGGGCCCCTTTGGAATCACCGAGCAGAGGGACGCTGCCCCGGGATCTGAACCTCAATCAAGCTGTGTTCCTGCTTGCTCCTCCCCTGGGCTTCCTGGGACAAGCACCAAGGAAACAAACACAGCGGCACCCCCGACAGCAAGGAGCACATTCCCATGCCGGGCCTCCTCTGGCGAGCAGGTGAGCTGCGGGAGGAGGGTGGTTACTCTAAAGCTTGAGGCGATATTGGGCCTTCTGGCTACACCCTCCGCGGCAAAGCAGGTGCACCCATCACAGGCATCTTCTTGGAAACACCAGGCCCCTTGGGCCTGGAGCCTCCTCTGAAAAGCAGGCCGGCTCCTCAATCCAGGCACCTCACAAGAACAAGTGATGGCCAGTGGGGCCTGCCCCGTTGGCCAGTGGGCGAGATCCCTAAGCTGGGGTGCTTCTTGCCACCCACAGGCACCTTTCGGACTCCCCAAGCAACAGAGGCCCAGAGGAAGGCCTCTAGGACACCCGAGCGAGCCTTGCAGGGAGGCTCGTGGCCGCAACACCCAAGGTGTTCTGGCCCAGGCCTTCCCTTTGGTCCCATGGCAAGGAGGACCCCAGTGCCACCTACGGCCTGCCAGGACGAGAGGGTTTCAGTTCTCGCCGGGTCGCCCTTCAGCCAGGCCCACTCACGCCCTTCCTTCCTTGCCCTCCTTCCTCCCTCATGCTCTCTCGCTGTGACCGCACAATGAACTGAAGCTTGAGCTCCATGGGCTTGGCGTCCGCGGATTAGGGGACCGCTGCGTCACCTCTTCCCTGGGCGCC
>NW_006399923.1:1561316-1564166 GCF_000299155.1 Elephantulus edwardii | reverse complement strand
GGAGTCACGGATCCACGTCTGTTTCGAGAATGAGCGGCGACGCAAACGGGCTGCTGAGAGCCCAGCCCTGGCAAGCACAGGGGAGAGGGCGGCAGGCGGCCGCAGGACGGCCCAAGGAGGCAGCCCTCCTCGCAGGCGGGCAGCCATCACGGCCGCTCAGAGCAGGGTTTTATATGTGAGTATGTTGTTATATTTGAGAGTATGTTTTTACACGTGGATATGTTCTTATATATGTCAGTATGTTGTTATATATGTGGGTTTGTTGTTATGTATGTGAGTATGTTGTTATATATGGAGAATGGCAGGACTTCGGCTCATGTACTTTGGATTTGTTATGTGAAATATCTCATTAAAAACAACAATAACAATATACCATGGCCTTGCGATTCTGATATTTAAAAGAAACTATAAGTATTCAAGAGTAGATTTTCTCAGTGCATTGTTTCTCCTGTTTCATGATTGCTGCCATCAAGGGTCTTAATTGTGGATCCAAGCAAAAGGAAACCTCTCACAGTTTCAATCTCTTCTCCATTCATCCTGATGTTGCCTATTGGTCCAGTGTTAAGAATCTCTTTTCTTGACATTGAGTTAGGGACCTCTCCAAAGTACTGAGGAGTAATGATAACAGTTTGAGGACTAAGGTATTTCTGATTCAGGCCATAATCTTTCCAATCATTTGCTATGCATCTGAGGCTGGCCAGTGAATAAAAATGGTAGAAAAATTGGCATCTTTGTGCTGTGATCTTGGAGAAGAGTACTGAACATCCTACGGACACCCCAAAGAACAAACAGATATATCTTGGAGAGGGTGTAACCATATGATCTTTGGAGACAAGAATGATGAGGCTTCGCCGCACAGTTTGGGCATGTCTCTGGGAAGGGCTATTCATTAGACAGGGACATAATATTGGGAAGGGTGGAGGGTCAGTGAAGGAGAGGCAGACAATCAACTAGGTGGATTGACACAGCGAGTGCTGCAGTGGGCTCTTGATTGTCAGGAAGTGTGAGGATGGCACAGGATAGGACAGGGTTCAAATCTTTGTATCATATGGTCACTATGAATTATACTCAATTTGATGGCACCTAACAACAACAACAATAAAAAGAAAACTCAAACATAGACTGAAAGAAGAAGTTGAATCAATGTATTGATTGAAGAGCCAAATGAAGCAGATAACTGTAAAGGAATTTTGTACATTTACTTTGAGATTTCCCTCAGAGGACTCAACATATTAACAGAGAGTTCTATTCTCTGCAGAAAGATACCATGAATTTTGTCTTTCAATATGGCTTTTCTAGGATGAATGACTGAACCATGCGGATGGGGAGGACTATGCGAATGAGGTATATTTGTCTATGCACATAGGGATTGGCTATCTACCATTCCACAAGAGGACTGATCAGTCTCAAAAATCTACAAGAAGAGTAGCTAGTATCACCAATAACTTGAATAGCTCTAGCTGTAGAAGTGGAATTCTTCCCCCACCAAAACAGAGAGACCTTCCTCATCCCAGTGAAGAGGAGGTACACAAATGTAGGCCACACTTCAGGGATACAGCGGCAGTCATGGTTGAACAGGAGAATTTTCATCCAAATTGAGGTCTCCTTCAGAAGACTTTCAGTACCCTTTCAAGATTTAGATGTGTAGCAGTGAGGCACCAGTGGCTGGCTTACACTACATCAAAAGAAAGGAGGTAGCATGTATACCTTTTTTTTACACCAGGAATCAACAGAGTAATCTTTAAGCTGAACAGATCTGATTCTCACTTGGCCTGAGTTAACTCCTTTGAAGAGCAGGTTTACGCCATTTAATAACTGGCACTCAGAAGAGCCATGAAGTAAAGGGGTTCAGAGTTCCCAAGGATCATTGATGGACTTTGAAAACCTGCAACTGTAAACAGCATCAGTTCACCAGCCTCTGGACTATGCGTGTTACTAGTCTATTTCACATCATGTTTGATGTCATCCTAACAGCCTGCTGTCACAACTCAGCCATCGCCCGTAGCTCCATACCAGGTTTGACCTGGTTTAAAATGTGAAGATGCAGTAAATCAGAGACCCCAACAAACATTAATTCCTTTTATTGATAGGCACCTGAAAAAAGGCAATAATCTATACAACAAGAGCTCAATACACATTTTCCCCTCAGTGCACATGGAACATTCTCCAGAAGAGACCATGTTGTTGTTATGTGCCATCGATTCACTTGCAACTCATAGCAACCCTTTGCCAATGTATTGTTCCAGTCATTTCTGGATAATCTTCAGCAGGATTTTGCTAGTGTGTGATATGAGTGTTGTTGCTTTGCCATCAAGTCATTTGTGATTCACAACGACCCTAGGTACAACAGCCTGGAAACGTATTCTATCCTATGCCAACATTATTGTCTCTGGCATACCAACCCTCATAACTCCAGCCACTGTTATCAGTCCATCTCATTGACGGTCTCCCTCTCTTGTTCTGTCCCTCCACACTTCCAAGCATGATTTGCCTCTCCAAGGACTGGCACTTCCTTGAAATATGCCAAAAGTATGTCAGACGAAGATTCAGAATCCTTGCCTCCAAGGAGCAGCCTGGCTTCAGCCTCTCTAGGACCAACCTTTTTGCTCTATGTGTTCTCCTGGAAGTCCATGATATATTCAACACTCTTTTCCAGCACCACAGCTCAAAGGAATCAATTATCTTTCTATCATCCCTAGTCATTGTCCAGCTTTCATATGCATAGCAAATAATTGTGAAGGTTATGACCTGGATAAGACAGAAGAGGAAGAAAAGACCAAAATGGATGTCAGAAGAGACTCTGAAGATTGCACTGGAGCGTAGAGAAGCCAAAGCACAAGGAAGAATTCA
>NW_006399923.1:1531027-1559706 GCF_000299155.1 Elephantulus edwardii | reverse complement strand
GCGCAGGAGGGGAAGACCCTCTATGAGATGGATTGATTAGGTGACTTGGGTAATCGGGATGGGTGTGTCAGAGGCAGTGCGGTTGGCGCAGGATAGAGCTGGGTTTAGGGCTGTTGTGCATAGGGTCGCTATGAGTCGCAAATGAACTCGACGGCACATAACAACAACAACATGACCTGGATCAGGGACACCTGAGTCTCCAACATAACATCATTGCTCATCATTACAGATATATGCATATATTTTGTTCTACACAGTCAAAAGCTTTGGCATAACCAACAAAACCTAAATATGCATCTTTTTTTTATTCTCTGTTTGAGCTAAGAACTATCTGACATAAGCAATTATGTTCCTGATGCCATAGCCTCTTCTACACCCAACGTGAACTTCTGAAAATTCTCCGTCAATATATTGTTGTATCCAACTTGAACTTCTGAAAGTTCTCTGTCAATATATTGTTTTGGATAATTTTCCACAGGATTTTACTTGTATGTGATATTAATGATATTCGTTCAATAATTTTCACATTAAATCACCTTTTTCTAGGGGGAATCAGATCAAATATTAGTCTTTTCCAATGAGTTGAGCAGTTTTGGTCATCCAAATATTTTAGCCTACACTGATAAGTTTCAATTAACATTTTAGAAATTCCTGTGGCCGTACTTTTTGACAACATCTTCAGTGTATCTTGAACTTTTTCTTCATTATAATTGATCATTAGTCAAATGCTACTTCCCAAAATTGTTCTATGTCAAGCAGTTATTTTCAGTACAGTAATTTTGTATAGTTTTCTGGGGAGACCTGCTGGTTGTTGCAATACTGAAACGATGCCGCTCTGATATTATATAGTCACCCATAATGGACAGATTTCGGTGGAAATTCCAGATTAAGACAGCCTTGGAAGCAGGATTGATCACTAGATAGATAGATAGATAGATAGATAGATAGATAGATAGATAGATAGATAGATGTAGATATAGAAAGATAGATAGATAGATAGATAGATAGACAGAGATAGATATAGAAAGATAGATAGATAGGTAGATCAGAAAACATTCTGAAATAATAGACTTTTGAAAATACTATAAATAATAGATATTGTTAGATATATTACTTGAATTAGAACCATCAGTACAGTGCCCAAAGTAGATGCTGTAACATTCTTGGTGTCGCATATATCTATTAGAAAGATACAAATCAAAACAACAATAAGAGATTGTCTCACCTAGCAACAACAAAGTTCAGTGTTGTTGTTACGTGCTGTTGAGTCATTTGGGACTCATAGAAACTTTTTGTGTAATAGCACTGAAACCTGATCTATCTTGTGCCAATTTTACTGGTCTCTGACACACCTATCTTCTTTGTCCCAGTCACTGAATCAATCCATCTCATCGATGATCTTCCTCTTTCTCTGTCCCTCCACCCTACTAAGCATGATGTCCCTCTCCAAGGAAAGGTCCCTCCTTGCAACATGCCCAAAGTATGTCAGACGGAGCTTCAGAATCCTTGCCTCCAAGGAACAGCCTAGTTTCACCCTTTCTGGAGTGAAACTGTTCTCCTGGCAATCCACGGTACATTCAACACTCTTCTCCAACACCACAGCTCAAAAGCATCAATTCTCTTTCTATACCTAGTCATTGTCCAGCTCTCCGACTCTTAGCAAACAATTGCGAAGACTATGGCCAGCATCATAGAAGAAGGATTGGCCATCCACTTCTGAAATAGCAGGCCTCTGAAAACCCTATGTATGAGGTGGATTGATTCAGTGACTGGGGTAATCGGGATGGGTGTGTCAGAAGCAATGTGATTGGCACAGAATAGAGCAGGGTTTAGGGCTGTTGTACATAGGGTCGCTATGAGTCACAAACAACTCGACAGCACATAACAACAACAACAACATGGCCTGCATCAGGTGCACCTTAATTTCCAGAATGAAGTTGTTGCTCTAGGTCATCATGTAACAAAGAGGCTGAGGTGAGACCAAAACGCTCATATATTTCTTTGGGAATATAAAATGATACACCATAGAGAAGAGTTTGAATTCTCCTTCAAAAGTTGAAAGGATGTTTCATTAGATCGAGCTTTTCCACTACTATGAGTATTGGTTGTTGCTATTGTTATGTGCCGTCGAGTCGTTTGCGACTCATAGCGACCCTATGCACAACAGCCCTAAACCCTGCTCTATCTGGCTCCAACCGCACTGCCTCTGACACACCCATCCCGATTACCCCAGTCACCTAATCAATCCATCTCATAGAGGGTCTTCCCCTCCTGCGCTGTCCCTCCACCCTCCCAAGCATGATGTCCCTCTCCAAGGACCCGTCCCTCCTGACAACATGTCCAAAGTATGTCAGACGAAGCCCCAGAATCCTTGCCTCCAAGGAGTAGCTTGGTTTAATCCTCTCCAAGATGAATCTATTTGTTTTCCTGGCAGTCCACGGTACATTCAGTACTCTTCTCCAGCACCACAGCTCAAAAGCATCCACTCTCCTTCTGTCCTCCCTAGTCATTGTCCAACTCTCTGATGCATAACAAGCGATTGCAAATACCATGGCCTGTATCAGGCGCACCTTAGTCTCCAGAGAGACACCGTTGCTCCTGAGTACTTTAGAGAGGTCCCTAACAGCAGACTTTCCCATCGCGATACACTTTTTTATTTCCTGACTGCTGGTGCCAAGAGTGTTGACTGTGGAGCTGAGCAAACTGAAGCTGTGAACAATCTCAATGTCTTCGCCATCCATCCTGACGCTGCCAATTGGTCCAGTGGTGAGAATCTTTGTCTTCTTAACATTGGGCCTTAGTCCATACTGAAGGCTGCAGTCCTTGACCCTTCGCAGCAAGTGCATGAGGTCCTCGTCAGTTTCATCAAGCAGGGTTATGTCATCTGCATAACGCAGATTGTTAATAGATCTTCCACCAATCCTGATGCCACAATTCTCCTCATAGAGCCCAGCTTCCTGGATAATCTGCTCTGCATACATGTTGAAAAGGTATGGAGACAGGATGCATCCCTGGCGTACACCCTTCCCAATTTTGAACCATGCAGTGTTCCCCTGCTCTGTCCTGAGTACTTCCTCTTGGTCCAAGTATAGGTTTCGCATTAGCACAATTAAATGTTCTGGGATTCCCATTCTTCTCAGAGTCAGCCACTGTTTGTTATGATCCACACAGTCAAATGCCTTTGCATAATCAATGAAACACAGATAGACATTCTTCTGGTATTCTCTGCTTTCAGCTAAGATCCATTTAACATCAGCAACAATATCTCTAGTACCTCGACCCCTTCTAAACCCAGCCTGGACTTCCGGCAATTCTCTGCTGATGTGCTGTTCTAATAGTTTTTGGAAAATCTTCAGTAGAATCTTGCTTGCATGTGAAATCAATGACACTTTTCTATAGTTTCTACACTCAGTTGGGTCACCTTTCTTTGGAATGGGAACAAATATAGATCTCTCCCAGTCAGTTGGCTAAGTGGTTGTTGAGTATACCTTAACTAACCTGGAGCTATGACAGGGCAACAAAAGCAGATATATACACATTTATGTTTAGTGAAGCATGGTTCATAATAGAAAAGGGATGTTAAAAAAAAAGAATCCACACAAAACAAAACTTAGAGCCTGGCAACAAATGAACAGAGAAACAATGGCATACTCACACATTGTTGAGTATATACAACAATATACAATATTGAGATACAATTTATGAAGAATTTTTTAAACACTACACAATAAGAATGAGTCTAGGGAGCTCTGGTGGCCTAGTGGCAAGAAGTTGCACTGAAGTCCCAGTGATAACGCAGTTCGAATCCACTTGATGCTCTGCTGGAGAAGGAGGGCCAATGTTCTCCTGTACTAGTCAGATCTGATTTGATGATACACACACAAAAACAATAAAATAAAAAAATAAAAGAATGAGTTTAGAGAAGATCATGCTGAGTGAAACTCAGTTGCAGAAGGACAAATGATTTATTCGATCATTGTTAAAAAATTGTAGAGAAACATTTATATACAGAAAGAATCAATTCTACTATGATTACAGAGAGAGAAAAAGTCTTATTAATTTTCTGCAAGCAAAATTGTTTCATATATGTATCATTGCCCCAACCCTAACGTCTAAACAACCTGTTTTCATAGAGTCTAGCTTCTTAGATCATTTTCTTAGCAAGCACATTGAATTAATAAAAAGGATGTATATAATAACTCTGACACACACCTCTGCTGATTTAACACCTTAGAGTTTCCCCTTGTTCTGCTCACAAAACTGAGTCTTGGACTTTATACAATCACCGTATAACTATAATTAAGTGTTTTGTCGTTCCTGATCTTCAACAAAATATTTGGAGACTTTGCTTCACATACTTCTGGTATGTTATCAGGAGATGCAAATTCCTGGATAAATAAATCATGCTTGGCAGAGATTCCATGAAAAAGATGAAGAACTTAAAAGACATGGAGAGATACATTGCCTACAAAATTTGGCTCAAACATAGCAATGATTACAAGGATGATCCAAGACCAAGAGGCATTTCTTTCTTTTGTATTTGTATATTATTAAAATAAAAAAAAGATAAAGAATGTATAAAATAATCCTTTTACATAATGTAGTTTCACCCACATAACTTTCATAACAAGAGAAATGCAAGTTTTAAAATTAATGTCTCTTAGAGCAGATTGTATATTTGAAATATTGTACTGTTCTTAATAGAACTAATGGAACATTCAAGTCACATGATTTCATATCTCATATTCTAAAATGTTACTATATTTTAACTATATTCTTTTTTATCAGTCATATAAATTTTGCAATTAGAGAATTTTTTTCTTAAAAGAAAACACATTAATAAAAATGTTTAATTAAAAAGGTAAAAAGAATTATCAAGCTTTTATATTTTATAAAAATGAGCATGTCTGTAAGTAATTATATATTGCTCTAATATATAATATGTTTCAATGCTTTGGAGTTAGAACTGCCTCAAAGATGATGTTCCATTGGGTTTCTGAGGCTGTAAATTACACAGGAAGAGATTACCATGACCATTCTTTTTTCCTAAAGAGTCTATGGTGGATTCAAATTGTCAGAGTCGCTTCACCTTGTGGTTAGCTGTACAGCACAACTTCCTAAGAACTATGCTACCAGAGTTCAAATATGATATATTTTTTAATCTTATTTTTGTTACAGTTCTTACTGTGAAACACGTTTTGACCCTTAACAAAAAGAACAGAAATAAACACTGTACATTCTTGTGTTATCCTCCAGGATTGCAGTTATTTTACCAATTAATAGCTTTTAGAGTCCTCCTCTTTTTTTTTTTTTTTTAATCTGACTCTGCTTTACGAAGCACAGTGTCCTTTTCCTCTCCTGAATCTTCTTCTCATGTCTGCTGAGTACACTCATAACTGACCCTCCAGTGAATTTTCAGAGGCTATAAACTGCATAGGAAAATGTTACCTTTCTTCCATGTAGTAACTGGTAGATTAAAATTGCTCACCTTTGAGTCCGCAGTGCAACTCCCTATCCAGGGGCACCAGAGCTAATAGGGAGCTTCTTTCTAAGAAACATTTTCCAAGATAGATTTATTCTTTCTTTTGGCAGCCCGCGGTACTTTTAATATTCTTGCCAAAACCGTGAATCAATTTTTTTCCCGATTCTTGGAAACCCTATGAGATACTTCAACCCTATCCTAAAGCTTCATTATAAATCAGGATCAACTTGAAGGCAAAGTTTTGTTTGGTTATTACATATTATGTAAATATGTGTGTGTGTGTGTTAAAGTATGTCATTAATGTTAACTTTTTTAAAAATTTAGTTTGTTTATTTTTCATTTCAATGAACATCTACAGAGATTTTGGAATTCCATTCATCCATTGTTGCACCCTTCTCCCCGCACAAATCCCTCCGCCCCCCCGCCCCCCCGTTTGCTCCTCTCCTTGAAAAGCAAAAGAAAAACTCCCTCATTGGTACACAATCCCCCCTGCACCTCCCCAAACCCCACCCCCTACCCCCAAATATAATCCACTCTGCAACCCTCGTTGCGTACTCCTACGATAAAAATAATGCCCTAAAATATAATACTTGTTTACGGCATTGAAGTCTATGGGGGAGAGAATAGTCTAATGTTAACTTTTTAAAAAATACTGATATATCACAGCTGTCATATCTTCTATTATCGTGAAATTGCTTCTACCTAATGATCTCATCCTTTGCACGGAGCTTATGACTGATTATAATTCTTTGAGGGGAAGAAAAAGGTTAACATTTTTTAATATTCCTTATGAAGTATATACTTTCACTGTAACCGTTAACATAAGAAATGGATCTCTAAGTCAAGAGAGATAATAATTTTTCACTAGTCTTCAGGGCTACCAAGTAAGATCAACAAAGAACACTATGTTTCATTTTGCACCAGGGACTCTTGAAAGGTGAATAGTTAAATGTCATCCTTTTGCAAGTAAATCATAAAGATTCTTTGAAGCCACGTTAGAGATTTTTTAAGCAGAATTTACAAGAAGGCCTCTGCATTGTTTAGGAATGAGACAAACCTACTTTCGCTATTTCAAAGGTAACGTGAATATACCAGAGATTCTCAAAGACAACAGACTTTTAAAAACCATATCTTCTAATTGCTCTCATTTTTATCTCTTCAATGACTCTTTTCATACAATTATAAAGATAATAAATGCAGATTATCATTCAAACCAAAGTATTCTGAAAAAATTACTGTTCATTGTCATTGTCCATGTCTTCCATAGTTTCAGTTATTTTTATAAAAAAATCACATACAACAAGGTTATTTAATAAGTTTATAAGAATTTTCATTCCACAATATAAATTTCTAACAGGATGATAGATGTCTTACCAGCTTAGTCATTTCCATTGGATCATTCAAAATTCTGCCCACGACATCCTTAAGTATTACAACGCGAGGTTGGTTTTGTTGTTTTTTTTTTAATAGAATTGACAATTTTTAATCTTCTTTTCCATGAACACAGCAGGCTTTTCCACTGAGTCAGTTCTTACTTGATGTTAAGTTCAGTCTCACATGCTTATTGCTAAGTTTGTTACTAGCTATTTTATATTTTTTTAATTCTTTTATTATTATTAATTTCAATGAACATCTGCAGAGATTTTGGAATTCCCTTCATTCATTGTTGCACTTTTCTCTCCACCCACCCCACCCCCCCCCCCAGTTCCAGCCTCTCCTTGACAAGCAAAAGACAAACTCCTTCATTGGTACACAATCCTCTCCCCCACCCCGCACATCTCCACCCCCACTTCAAGTATACTCCACTCCGCAACCCTCATTCCGAACTCTTATCATAATCATAATGCCCTAAAATATACTAAAAATTTTAAACTATTCTCTCCCTCATCGGCTTCAAGGCAGTAAACATAATTTATCCATTTTTTCATAACTCGAGGTTTGAATTTGTTCTTCTGTTCTTTCAGTGTAAGAAATGCTCAATGAGTTTGGGCCTTTTAATATTCTGACTCTAATTTGATATTTCTTTATAATATTTTGCATTGTGTTCTCGAGCTGCCTTTTAAAAATCTTCTACTCAGCTCCTAACTTTTTAATCTCTTCCTTTTGCTTTGTTTTCTTGGTATGGTTCTGCAATATTTAGACTTTCTTCTGACATCAATTTTGGTCTTTTCTTTCCTCTTCTGTGTCTGTCATTATCTTTTTCATTATTCATGGGTGATATTCTTGTTATCTTCCCACAGCTCATTTGGTCTTCATTCAAGACCTCAAATCTGTTTCTGAGGTGATTTATAAACTCAGGTGAAATAGACTCAAGGTCAAATTCTGGTTCCTGTGGACTTGATTTAACTTTCTTCAGCTTTACTTTGAATTTGTACACACAATCAACACCTGGCCTAGTTTTCTTTCATTTCTTTTAGCTATACTAGTTTATTTACAAAATTCAAGTACATTGTTTTTCACAACAGAGTCTTCCAATTTCCCTCACCCCTTCGCCCATCGAATTGTACAACTCCATAATTAATCTCCCTCCTGCACATCCTCATCCCTGTGCTTCCGCACTCCCTCCCCCACTCACCACCACCTGTGAATCTTTATACTCATTCTACAATAATGGTTATATAATATTTGTCCTTGTGGGATTTGCCTAATTTTCACTGATAATATTGAGCTTCTTTAATAGTTTTTAATAGTTTTTTCCACAGATGTAATTGATCTGATTCCTTTGCAGACCATCAGGTGAGATCCATGTCTGGTCACCATTTATGGGTCTTATAACAGGAATTTACAATGAATAAATCACTGAATGTGCAAAATCCCATCATTCTATCCAGATCCTCATTTCTGTCACAAACTATGTTTTCTAACTATTGATTCTTCTTCCCTGTTCACAACTTTTTCAGTTTTCCATTATTATTAATGCATCTTGGTTTGTATGTTCGATTGATTTCTAACTGCACAAGTTATTAGAAACCATCTATTTCTTCCACTTTGGTTCTGTTACTGGTGTATATATTTGAAAAATAGCGATATTCACCAGCCTTCCTTGTATGTGTGTGGGCATTATTGCATTGCTCACAACATTCTATTTTAATGTGGATCTAGAAATGACCTTTTTAACTGTAAAGGTGACCCCGTTTTTTTTTACCTTTTCATCTCTGGCATAGTATACCACATCTCATTTTTTTCTGATACGTCTGATTCAAAATGTCCCATGTCAATCCATCTCATTTCACCAATACCTTGTATGTCAATTATTGCAGTCAATATATCCATCTCATTGAGGGTCTTCCTTTTTCTTTCTTTCTTACTATTTAAACAAACTTGACGTTTTTTCTAATAACATGTCCAAAGAATGTAAGGTGAAGTTTCTTCTTCTATTTTCTGTTTTCAGGTAAGACTCATCTGACATTAGCAATTACACACCTAATTCAATGTCCTTTCCCAATTCCAAGCCAATGTATTCTTCAGAGTATTTGTAATTTCCTTAAGAACTATTTTACTCCTGTGTGATAGTTTATATTCTGCACATGATATTGAAACTTATTTATTTTGAATGGGCACAAATATATATCACTTTCAGTGAGTTGACCAGATAGTCATTTCCTAAATTTTATTTTACCAGAAACAGAGTTCCATGGTTTTCCTGCATCAATTCAGTTGATAACATGGTTTCTCTCCCTTTGCTTTATTTATAAGGCTAATTTTTATTGTTGTTGTTAGGTGCTATTGAGTTGAGTAGCACTCACAGTAATCCTAGTAACAACAGATCAGAACCTTGTCACATCTTATACCATCCTCACTTTCTGACACATTAAACTAATTGCAGCAGTCACTATGCTAATCCACCTGATTGAGGGTCTTCATTTTCTTTGCTGACTCTCCACCCATCCCAGTATCATATCCCTCTCAAAGGAATAGCTCCTTCTAGTAACATGCCGAAAGTATATGAGGTGAAGCTTTATCATCTCTACCTCCAAGGAGCACTCTGGCTGCATTTACTCCAAGACCTGTTTCTTTGTGCTTTTGGTAGTCCATGGGGTGTTCAGTACTTTTCTCTAACATAACACCTTTAAGATATCAATTTTTTCTGATATTAATATTAATTTTCCAGCTCTCAAATGCATAGCAAATGATCAGAAAGACAATACCTGAGTCAGACACACCTTAGTCCTCAAATGGATATCATTATTCCTGAATAATTTGGAGAAGTCCCTAACCACAGTCTTTCCCAGTGCAAAATGCCTCCTGGCTTTTTGACTGTAAGTACCAAGGGTGTCGAATATGAATCCAAGTAAGATGAAGTTGTTGACAATTTCAAACTTTTCTCCACTTATCAAGATGTTGTCTATAGGTCCGATGGTAAGAGTATTTGGTTTTACAGACACTGAGGTGCAATCCATTTTGAAGGCTGCATTCTTTGATCGTCTACAACTAGTGTTTCAAGTCCTCCTCAGAGAAAGCGAGCAAGATTGTGCCATGTGCCCCTGAAGATTATGGATAAAACTTCCTCCAATCTTGATGCAATATCCTTCATCATAAAGTTCAAACTTTCAAATAATTTGTTCAGCATACAGATTGAACAGATATGTAGACAAAATACAATTCTTATTCCTTCTTAATTTTAAACTATGTGATTTATCAATAATCTGCGTTATGCTGATGACACAACCCTGCTTGCTGAAACTGAGGAGGACCTGAAGCGCCTGCTGCAGAGTGTCAAGGACTGCAGCCTACAATATGGATTGAGGCTCAATGTCAAGAAGACAAAGATTCTCACCACTGGACCAATTGGCAGCATCAGGATGGATGGTGAAGTGTTTGAGATTGTACACAGCTTTACTTTGCTTGGCTCCATAGTCAACAGTCTTGGCACCAGCAGCCAGGAAATTAAAAGGCACATTGCCATGGGAAAGACTGCTGTTAGGGACCTCTCCAAAGTGCTGAAGAGCAATGGTATCTCTTTGGAGACTAAGGTGCATCTGATACAGGCCATGGTCTCCGCAATCACCTGTTATGCATCAGACAGTTGTACAATGACCAAGGAGCAGAGAAGGAGAATTGATGCCTTTGAGCTGTGGTGCTGGAGAAGAGTATTGAGAATACCATGGACTGCTAGGAAAACAAACAGATTTGTCCTGGAAAGGGTTAAACCGGGTGGCTCCTTGGAGGCAAGGATTCTGAGGCTCTGTCTAACATACTTTGGACATGTTGTGAGGAGAGACTGGTCCTTCAGAGCAGCCTGAACTTCCTTCTTCATCACCACTGCCTATTGATCACATGTTGTTTCTTGAAATTCTTCTGTGTAAGTCAATTCTTATAGATACAGTATTCTGTATACTCTTTCCATCTTCTTTTACTTCTTCCTGAATCATTTAATACTCTATCCATTGTATCCTTAAATATTGTAACTTGAGACTTGAATTTGTTCCTTCAGTTTAAGGAATGCTGAAAGAGTTTGGCCTTTTTTATTTCAGATTCCAGTTCTTTGCACATTTCATTATAATACTTTGCTTTGTCTTCCCTTGCTGCCCTTTGAAATCTTCTATTCAGCTCCTTAATATCTTGTTGATTTTTCTCCCCCCTTTGCTTTGGCTTTTTGGCATTCAAATACAATATTCAGAGTCTCTTCTTACATCCATTTTTGTTTTTATTTCTTCTATCTTTGTCATGTCCTTTTGCATTCTTCATGATGATATTCTTCATCTGGTCTTGTTTCATTAGTGTTCATGGCCTCAAATCTATTCATGAGTTGACATTTAAATTCAGGTGGGACAGACTCAGGTCAAATTTTTATTTCTGTGTATTTTATTTGACCTTCTTCATCTTTAATTTGAACTTGCATATGAGTAATTTATGTCTGTTCTGCAATCAGCACCTGGCCTAGTTTTCCCTACTGATATTGAACTTCTCCAATGATTCCTTCCACAAATGTAATCTGTCTGATTCCTGTGAATATCATTAAGTGAAATCCATGTGTATAGTGTGAATTCATGTTTTTTAAAGATATTTGCCATAAATACATCACTGATTATGCAGAATTCTATCATTCTATCCCCAGCTTCATTTCTGTCACCAAGTTAATGTTTTCTAAATACTTATATTCTTTTCTGTTCCAAATTCTGAGTTCCAGTCATCCATTATTATTAATGTATCTTGGTTGTGTGTTTGTTTGGTAGAAATCATGTCTTTTTTTCCCTCTTTGCCTCTGGTTGTTGGTGGATAAGTTTGAATGATAGTGATATTTAAAGGCACTCCTTATGTGTGTATTGACTTAATCTTGTAACTCACAGCTTTATATTTCAAGACATATCTAGAAAAGGCCTTTTTAACTATGAAACTGATCACATTTTTTCCTCACCTTTTCTTCTCCAGTGTAGTAGATAATCTGAGCTTCTGTTTTAAAATATCCCATGCCAATCCATCATATTTTGCCAGTACCTAGTATTTCAATATTTATTGTTGTTTATTGCCATCAAGTAGTATATGACTCATAGCGACCCTATGAACAAAAGACCTGAACATTTGTATAACTTTCTTCCTTTTTCTAAGTTTATAGGGTTTCTGGAGGCAAGCTATTTCAGAAGTCGATTCCACTCCTGCTTCCAAGCTTGTTTTAATTGGAGAGTTCCATTAAACAGTGTCCAACATGGGCAACCTTTATCATATTTGACACATCAGCGTCACAGTGTTCAGCAACATAGCAACCAGAAGTTTTCTCTGTACAGCAAATAGACAAACCAGCGCTATACCGATTAGAAGAATGTTTGAACAAAAACAATTAAAACCAAGCCTGAGGGCAGCAGATTAAAATCACTCACCTTGGCTTGTTAGCATCACTTTCTGTTCACTCGGCCCACTGAGCTTCCTCTGTCAATATTTATGTGTTTCTTAAAATATCCAGTTTTCCTACCTTCACACTTGTCACATTCCATGTTCCAATCATTAGTTTCTCTGTACAAATGTTTCTCCTCCTTTGTGTTTCCAACTTAAGGGTTCAGTCTCAGTTACCACAGCTGTTATTCTACTCTATATGTGCTCTATTGTACATAGGGTTTTCATGGGCCTGCTGTATTTCAGAAATGATGGCCAACCCTTCTTTCTACATATAATATTAAACTTTCATTTTATTGAAGATACTACTGGAGATATTATTGGTGTTTTTGTTTGTTTGTTTATTCCCCCTCCCCCCTGGGGCTTTAACTAGATGTGTTGAACTTCCACTTTTGGGGAATTTTGTCCCATAGAGTTTTGTTATTAGGTGTAGCCATGTTGACAATGCATAATGGCCCTGCGAACAACAGATCTGAACTTTGGCCTATCCTTGGCCATTCTCATTACCTGCATCATAATTGAGCTCATTGTTACAGTAAACTTTGTCAGTCCGATGAATTGAAGGTCTTCACTCTTTCATTGATCCTCTACTTTGTCCAGAATGAAAAGATTTTAGCATGAAGTCTTTCTCTCAGGTTTGGTCCTGACAATATACCCAATGTATATGAGATGAAGTTTCACCATCCTTACTTGTAAGTAACAAACTGTGCTCTTTTGGTGATTTATTTGATTTTTAATGATTTTATCCAACACCATAATTCAAAGGTATTAATTTTTCTTTGGTCGTTTTTTGGGCCAGCTAATCACTGTTTATGTTGATGTTATTGTCGTTAAGTGCTGTCGAGTCGCAGGCGACTCATAACGATCCTATGAAGGAGAGTCCTCAATACTTGTGTATCTTTCATCCTCTCTCCACGTTCATAGGGTTTCCGGAGGAAAGCTATTACGGAAGTGAATGCTACTCCTGCTTCAAATATATATATATATATATACTTTGTGTGTGTGTGTGTGTGTATATATATATGTATATACTTTGTATATGTCGTGAGAAGAGCCTATTGGAGAAGGAAATCATGCTTGCAAAAGTGGAGAGATGGATGATGACACAGAGGAAGTCTCTCAACCGAATGGATCGCCACAGTGACTGCAGCAATGGGCTCTGGTATGCCACAGTTTGTGAGGATGGTGTAGGACAGTGTTCAGATCTATTCTTCATAGGTTACTTGGGAGTCATACTCAACGTGATGGCACCTAAAAATGATAACAAATCAGCATGAACCCTGCTACTGAAACTAAAGAGTATATTTCAAAGCAAATCACACTGATTTACTGCAACTAGCAGGCAACTCTTGGATGTAAGGGACTATAAATATTTGTACACATTGGTTTCCTCATAGCATAACTCCGTAGGGAGCTGTTACACCTTAATGAGCTTTATATTTTTGAATTTGCAATGTCCCAAAGAGACACAAAGCAATAATGTTGTCATCAGAGTATAATATGAAATAGTTCTTTCAGATAACTTAGTTAAAAGAGACATTTTCCATGTTCATAATACACAAACAAACGAAATAAATCAACTCTGAACAGACGGCATATTATTGTGAATGATCCAGTTATACAAAAAATCTGAATTATAATGTTGTTATTATGCATTGAAACACATTTACATTTATCAGTTCCATATATAAATGGCACTGAATTGAGATTCACAATATGTATTTTATACTAGACTTTCTAGTTATTGAAGCTTTTTTTTGCATTGTATCTTATAAATCCTGTGAGAATCAGTTTTCTGTAGACTATCAAAAACTACTATCTTGGAAGTTTTTTGTTTCTAGATGTGTAAAGTACTTAATAAAAAGAATGGGGGGAATACATAATTACAAGAAAACAAAACAATCTGAAAATGCTTTTTATCTATATTATTTTTGAAGTATCAATCCATACACCCAAATATACACTAGTCAAGCCTGTGCTAATATAAAAATGCTAATGTATGGTAAATTTAAGAAATGAAATTATTTAAAAATCAAAGGAAACTTTCTTAATACTACAAAAAATTGTGTTCTTTTTACCTGCATTGTATTATTATCAGACCCCAAGTTTCTCCTTGAAGGCTAGAATGTTGACATTCATCTCCCATACTTTGGGTATGTAGACAGGAGCGACCGATCATTAGAGAAGGACATGATGCTCAGAAGAGTGGAAGGACAGCACAGGAGAGGAAGACCCTGGATGAGATGGATTGGTACGGTAACTAGGGTAATGAGAGTAGGTGTGTCAAAAAACAGGAGAGTGGCTTAGAGAAGGCAGATTTCAGAGGTGTTTTCCATAGGGTCACTATAAGTCGCAGGCAACTCAATGGCATATAGTAACAATTACTATTAAACAAATGAGTATATACAAATATACATTTATTTTATACAAAAATAAACAACTATAGGCATACATTTTACATTACACAGCTTCATAGCACAGCTTCATAGAATATCTACTTTGTCACAAAGCAATAATGAGTATGTATAATACTCATATAATACCAAACATATTTCAGGTATTCTTGAAGTGTTTCTTATATATATAATTTGAAAAAAATAAATGATTGGAGTAAGATGATATCTCATAGTTGTTTTGATTTGTATCTTTCTTTGAGCTAGGGATTTTGAACATTTCTTTATATGTTTGTTCGTCATCTGAATATCTTCTTTGGTGAAGTGTCTGTTCATGTCCTGTGCCCATTTTATGATTAGGTTTTTACCTTTAGCTTGTTATTATCCTCAAGTGTTCTATATATTCTAGAAATAAGTCTCTTATCAGACATGTTATTACCAAATATTTTTCCCAGTCTTTGGCTTTCCTTTTCATCCTGTTGGAGAAGATTTTGATGTACATAGAGATTTGATTCTTAGAAGGTCTCATTCATCTTTTTTTATCCTCTCCTGGTTGTAGGTTTTTAAGGATGCTTGAAAGACTGTCCATGTTGTGCATTAGGGTTTTTAGAGTTCTCCCAAGCTTATCTTTGGTGAAGTTTATTGTCCTTGGTTTTAGTCCTAGGTCCTTATCCATTTTGAGTTGGTTTTTGTGTACGGTGGGAGGTGTGAGTCTTGCTTGAATTTTCTGCAGATAGTTTTCCAATTTTGCCAACATCATTAAGAATAGCAAAATTCAACAGAGCAGCAAACAACAAATACTGGCGAGGCTGTGGAGAAATGGGAACCGTTATTCACTGTTAGAAGGAGTACAGAATGATGCAACCACTATGGAAGGCAATATGGCTATTTTTTTAAAAAGTTGAAAATAGAAATACCATTTGAGTCAGCAATTACACTACTGGGAATATATCCTAAATAAACCAGAACTGCCACACAAGCAGATATGTGCACACCCACGTTTCTTGCCAAGTTGTTCACAACAGCAAATTGATAGAAACAACTCAAGTTACCATCAACAAACACATGGATAGAGAAGCTATGGTGTATTCACACAATGGGATACTATGCAACACTAAAAGACAAGTAACTCATGAAATATACAAAATCTATGGACTGCCAGGAAAACAAACAGATTCATCTTGGAGAGGATTAAACCAAGCTACTCCTTGGAGACATGGATTCTGGGGCTTCGTCTGACATACTTTGGACATGTTGCCAGGAGGGACGGGTCCTTGGAGAGGGACATCATGCTTGCGAGGGTGGAGGGACGGCGCAGGAGGGGAAGACCCTCTATGAGATGGATCGATTCAGTGACTGGGGTAATCAGGATGGGTGTGTCAGAGGCAGTGTGGTTGGCGCAGGATAGAGCAGGGTTTAGGGCTGTTGTGCATAGGGTCCCTATGAGTCAGAAAGGACTCGATGGCACATAACAACAACAACATGACCCTGGAGTGTTGAGACCTGGCTAACTTGCAAAGCAAGATTAACAATGCATTGTAAAACCAGCAGAACTGGTTCCACCCTAGCTAAAGCGTTTGCTTGGTGGTAAACAACTCCAGGAAGCAGAATGCTAATGAATTGGGAGTGACCATAGCAGGAATGTGATGTTCTTTATCTTCAGAAGAGTCTTAGTTCCTCTAAACTCTCAATGAGACATTCTGGAAGACATCTTTGTTTTGTGTTTAGGTCTGTGAGGATTAATGTTAAACCTGACAGTTTATAAATCCGGCAGATAAGAGATAACATGATTACCCCTGCAGGCATGTTTCTAAGACCTATATAAACCTTTTCCAGAATATTAAAGTTTGCTATTTGCTATCAGCATAGCCTCTCTGTGTCTTCATTTAATCCTAGCCCCTTCTCTCGGAAAACTGTTTCTGTATATTGAGGCTGGACCTCGATACTAGAGGACATTATGCTGAGTTAAATAACTTAGTCACAAAAGAACAAATACTGTATAACGTCACTGTTATAAAACAGGGCTAGCATTGGAATTGAGAAAAATCTAAGCAAAGAGGGGATAATGTACACTACATTGAAACAGATGAGGGAAAAAACTGTTTAATAGGAATATATGATTAGGTATTATTAGTAAAGCACCAGATTAAGAGGTGCATAGTAAATGGGATTGGGTTGTGGATAGGGAATTGTACAACAGTGAAAGACTTCTTTTTTTCCCCAAAGAGAAAAGTGAACTGGAGAGGGGGTCGGCAAGGAGTGAAATGTGTAACACGGAATGAATGTTAATCCAAGTTCTCTAGAAACTTCCATTAAAATCTCAATTAAAAAAACACACACACACATAACTTTCAGAATAATATTTGCCATTAAAGTAAAAAAGTGGGATTTTAAAAATAAATATTATATTAAAAATTTACTCTAAATTTATGCAAGGCTGACTTCAGAACAGAGAAGGTATGGTACTACCCTTTTGGTAGTTAATTGTGAGTGTGTGGCTTAAACTACAGGCAGTGTCACATCAGGTAATGTAATGCAGTGTAATACAATATCACTACACTATATTCATTTTTTAATGTCTTTATTTCATGAAAAAAGTCAATAAGAATTGTTACACACACACTCATATACGTTTATTTGTTGAAAATCTTTTTTTATTCACATAATCTACTTATGTTGAACTAGTAAAAAATATTATTGGAGTTTGAAAACGTATGATCTGTGTATTTGGCTTGTTATGTTGTTATGTGTTGTTGAGCTTATTGCAACTAATAGTGACCTTATGCATAATAACTTTAAACCTTGCCCTCTCCTGAGCTATTCTCACACCTGCCCACATTCATTTACTGTGTCAATCTGTCTCTTCTAGCGTCTCCCTTTCCTGCACTGTCCCTCCACCTTTCAGAACCTGATGTTCTTTCCCAAGGACTGGTCTGTCCTGGAAACATACCCAAAGTATGTGAAATAGAGCTTTAAAGTCCTTGTCTCAAAGGAGCTACTTGGTTTCACCCTCTCCGGGAGAGACATGTTTGCTCCCTTGACAGTCTATAGTATGGTCAATACTCTTCTCCAATATCATAACTCAAAATCAGTCTTCTTCTGTCACCCTTAGGCCAACTCTCTACTATGTAGCAAATAATTAAGAAGAATATAGTCTGGATCACGTGCACCTGAATCTTTAAATAGACATCATTGCTGTTACTCTATTCTATTTCCTTAAAATCTAATATGCAATTGGTGCAAGAGGCAAACATTTTTTAATAGTAATCAGGAGGGAAAAAAATTAAAAATGAATATTTCAGATTCAACTTCAAGATCAAATTCAGAATTCTATCACCCTCAAACATTCTTCCTTCTTTCATTCCACATTCATAAAGCTAAAAGTTCTACATCTACATCTCAGAGTGAAGTAGTAATTTAACAATTACTGTTCAGTTGTAAGTTAGTTACTCTTTTTTATTCTTTCACAGAATTGATGATTATCTTTACAATTACTAGACATAAGGATGCAGAAGTGATATTAAAAAGGTGTTCAATGAGAAGGAACTATAGAAACGGCTTCTTTGGCTAGTATTTTGTTAAAATAAATATTATTCCATGTTTTTATTATTATTATTTTGCCCTTGACTGATAAAAAGGTATAGTATCAAGTAATTCAGATCTTCCTGAAAGGCTGGGGACAACAAGAGGAAAACAAGGAAATTACACTAGTAAAAAAAATGGAAGAAGAAAATAGATAAGAGAAAAAGAAGAGAATTAGGGAGAAGCACCAATTCCTCTAATTTTATTTTCTTTTGATTCTTCTATAGCTCTTTGTGTTTATAAGGCATATATATCTTTTTTTAACATGCATACTTGTGGTTTATTTTTCTTTTTTAGTGAACTCATACAGTTTTTCTTTCTTGTTATTCCTTCTCCAATATTTATCTGTTGGTTCATTCTCCAGTTCATGGGATAGTCAGCACTCTTGTACAACCCACAGTTCAATGTCATCAATTCTTCTGTCCTCTTTATTCATTGTCCATATCTCAGATGCATAGCAAGTGACTGCAAAACCATGGTCTGTATCACACACACCTTAGTCCTCAAACGAACACCACTGAGCCTCAGCAATTTGGAAAGGTCCCTGACTGCAGTCTTTCCCAGTGTGATATATCTCCTGATCTACTGTTTGCTAATACAAAGTGTACTCATTGTAGATCCAGGTAAGGTGAAGTTGTTTGTAGTTTTAAGTCTTTGTTTATTATAATGTTACCTATCAGTCCAGTGGTGAGAAGGTTTGTTTTCCTGATGCTGAGAAGCAATCCATATTGAAGGCAGCAGTGTTTGATCTTCTACAAGTAAGTGTTTTAGTCCTCCTCACTTTTAGCAAGCAAGAATGTTCCATCTGCTCAAATGTCAATTAATACTGTTGTTATTATGTATTGTTGAATTGGAACCAACTATAGCTGACCCTCTAGCAGGTTTTGAGAAGCAGTTAAGATTGTGCATCCTTCTCTCATAGAGAAGCTGGTGAATTCAAATTGTGTGCCTTCAGGATAGTGGTACTTCTTACCATTAGACCACTGTGTATCCTTTGTTAATATTAGAAAGAGCAAATAGATGTTATAGTTGTTGCTATTGTTATGTGTTGTCGAGTCATCTGCAAACCGTAGTGACTTTAAGGCTGCCCTGTCCTGAGCTAGTCTCACTGACTCTGACACACCTACTTCCTTTGCTCTGTTACTGTGTCAATCCATCTAATTCAGGGTCTTCCTCTCCTGTGCTGTACCTCTGCAAAGTGTGAAGTCCTTCTCCAAGGACAGATCCCTCCTGGCCATATGCCCAAAGTATGTGAGGGAGAACTTCAAAATCCTTACCTCCATGGAGAAACTTGGTTTCACTCTCTTCAAGACAAACCTGTTTATTCTCTTGGAGGTCCATGGTATGTTTAATTCTCTTCTCCAGCAACACAACTCAAAGACATCAATTCTTCAATCACCTTTGGTCATTGTCCAGCTCTCTGATGCATAGCAAGTAATTGTGAAGATCATGGCCTAGAGTAAGTCTCACTTTAGTGTCTAAACTCATATCAAAGTTCTTTATTACTTTGGAAAGGTCTTTGATAGCACACTTACCAAATATAATTTGTATTTAGATTTCCTGACTACTGGTGTCAAGAGTGTTAACTATGGAGCCATGCATGTTGTAAACGTTAACAACCATAATCTCCTCTCCCCCTATATCATGGTGCTGCCAAGTGGCCCAGTGGTGAGAATCTTTGTCTTCTTGATGTTGAGCTTCAATTTATGTTGAAGACTGCAGTCTTTGCCGTTCTGCAGCAAACACTTCAGGTCCTCCTCAGTTTCAGCAAACAGGATTGTGCTATCTGTGTATCACAAGGTATTTATGAGTCTTTCTTCAATCTTGAAGCCACATTCCTCCTTGTAAACTCCATCCTCCTGAATGATCTTTTCTGCCTACAGATTTGAAAGGTATGGAGATTGTTTTGCAGTATTTACTCCTGTTTATGTACAAGTCCTTCACATTTGGGTTTGATATGCACAGGCCTTCCTCAGTTCTCTTGTTCCTGCTTAAATTAGTTATTTTACAATACAAAAAATACCTAAAATTGTAGTCCTAAGTGTATGCCTAACACCCACCACTCCTGGCAATGAAATTGTTCACAATACTTTCTCCATATTTAAGTGAGTGCAAGAGTTGCTAAATTATACATATTAACAAACTAATCTTGAGTCCAAACTAACAAAGAAGTAAATAACACAAACTCCTGAGTTAAAAATAAATCTGGTAGAAAAAAAAAGGTATGGAGAAAGGATGCATCCCTGACATAATTTTTCCCTGATTTTGAACCATGCAGTGTTTCCTTGTTCTGCTCTGAGGACTGTTTCCCAGTACAAGTATAGGTTTTGCATGAAAACAATCAAGTATTCCAAGATTTCCATTTTTCTTAAGTTTAGTCACAATTTGTTGTGATTCACACAGTCAAATGCCTTTGCATAGTCAATGAAATGCACATAGACATTCCTCCAGTGCTAATTTTCTGTCAATGTACTGATTCAGTGTTTAAATGTGCTAGGTAGAAAGTAAGTAACTAAATAAATTTGCTTTCTGTAAAATTTATACCAGCTCATATTGTTGTTACTTGCTGTCAGATTGATCCAATACAGACATGAACAGCAAGTTAAAATGTCACACTATCCGATGAAATTCTCAAGATCTTTGCAATGCTAACGCCCATTGTTGAAGACACTTTATCAATCCATGTTCTTTAGAGTCTTCTTCTCTTTCGCTGACTCTCTGTCTTTCCTAACATTTTTCAGTTGTTGTTGCTATTGTTATTTGCCGTAGAGTCACACATTTATAGCGACCCTATCTATGTAATTAACTCTGAAATCTGCCCTATCCTGAGCCTGTCTCATCATCTTCGACAGATATAATTCCATTGCTCTAGTCACTAAGTCAATCCACCTCACCCTGCACTGTTTCTCCACATGGTGTCCTTCTCCAAGGACTGGTCCCTCCTGGCCATGTGCCAAAAGTATGTGAGACAGAGACTCAAAATACTTGCCTTCAGGGAGCAAAATAAATTATGTCAATATTTATTGCAGGGTCAGATTTATGATGTCATAATTTCTTACAAATTAATAGCTATGAATAGCTACATTTTGGGTAAAAATAGTCAAACAATTTTCTTTCTATAATATTTGTATGAATTCACACTGCTGTGTGGTGCTGTCAAGTCAATCTCAAATACAGATAATTGATGAAAAGCAGAAAATCTTTCCCTATTCTGTTGCCATTGTAAAACCTAAGGCAAAAATAAATAAGTTAAAAGAAACTATTTAGTAAACTAAAAGTCATTTTTTATAATCCCATCAAAAAGTAGTTTGTAGGACAAACCATCATTCTAAAACTCAAAGAGACACGAATATTCAGAGTGGCAATTGAGATTTTTTACACAGGACAGACAACTGTTGTTGTTCTTATGTGCCATAGAGTCGCCTGCGACTCATAGCGACCCTATGTACAACAGCCCTAAACTCCGCTCTGTCCTGTGCCAATCGCACTGTCTCTGACACTCCCATCCGGATTATCCCAGTCACTGAATCAATCCACCTCATAGAGGGCCTTCCTCTCCTGCACCGTCCCTCCACCCTCCCAAGCATGATGTCCCTCTCCAAAAACCGGTCTCTCCTCACAACATGTCCAAAGTATGTTAGACGGAACCTCAGAATCCTTGACTCCAAGGAACCACCCGGTTTAACCCTTTCCAGGACAAATCTGTTTGTTTTCCTAGCAGTCCATGGTATTCTCAATACTCTTCTCCAGCACCACAGCTCAAAGGCATCAATTCTCCTTCTATCCTCCTTGGTCATTGTCCAACTCTATGATGCATACCAAGTGATTGGGAAGACCAAAGCATGTATCAGATGCACCTTAGTCTCCAAAGCGATACCATTGCTCTTCAGCACTTTGGAGAGGTCCCTAACAGCAGACTTTCCCATGGCAATGCACCTTTTAATTTCCTGGCTGCTGGTGCCAAGACTGTTGACTATGGAGCCAAGCTAGGAAACTAAAATTGGAATCCTAAATATCTTTTATTCTGATTATAAGGAGGTTGAGTGAGTACAAGTAAGAGAGTAAAATTTAAAAAAATCATCTTGTCACAGTTTGGGGGGGCCTAAATACTGCATATTGACCTAAAGAAATGCATCATCATATCTTCAAAAATTTATAAATTTCTCAAAGGGAGGAAATGAGAATAATTGTTACTGTGAAATAAGTCCCAAAAATATCTACAGAGAATCTTGCTGTCAAGAGTAAACAAATTTTACTAATATGTTGACCTTCTTAGAGGAAAAAAAACTTAATTGACTCCAGCCTACTTTTGTGAGTTATTTTACAAGGTATAAATTCAAACTAGTTTTCATAGAGGCAGTTCTGACTCATGACGATATGTTACAAAGCAGAACCACATTTCACAAGGATTTTAAAGTGAGAAATTCAGTGTTCAATTTATTTGTGCTACATAAGAATTTCTGACCTAAACATTTAGAGTGATAAGAAACATATTTGAAGACCACAGTTCAAGGTCCAGAAACACTAAAAATAATGTCAACGGCATATTTTTATTCTCATATTAAATCGTAGGACATCAGCAAAAGAGTATCTTGAAAGTATTACTCTATCTTTAAAGTAGACCCTAGGAATGTTATTTTTGTGCTTATTCTTGTTGTTTTTATGTGCTATCGAGTCATCTGCAACTCATTGCGATCCTGTGCACAATAGCTCTGAAAACTGTCATCCCCGGGCCAGTCTCACTGTCTTCGACACACCTGTACCTATTGCCACAGTCACTGTGTCAATCAACTCATCTAGGGTCTTTCTTTCCTGTGTTGTCCCTTCACGTTTCCAAGCATGATGTACGTCTCCAAGGTCTGGTCCTTCCTAGCAAGATGCTTAAAGGTGAGAGACTGAACTTTAAAATCATTGCCTCAAGATAAATCTCATTTTAAGAGTCACCATGTCTGAGTACCAGTAACCACCCTAAGGAAAGGATTTTACCCTTTCGTGTTCCTGGAGGAAAGTCCTTGTCTCTGAGCTTCTGCTCTAGGACCACAGTCCTGTGGCTTAGTGTCTCTGCTCTTACTGTAAATCATGCATAGGAAATACAATGGGACAGGGCCTATATATGGCCAGTAGAGGCATGGCAGGGTGGAGCCCTGTTTGGGGGTTGCTGGAGCTTTTTAGCTGAGGCACTCAGCTGGCACAGCAGGATAATGTTCCAGGTGAGGATGCTGTCTCAGCTGGGTCCTTTATGCTGATGCTTCAGGCTCTCAGCCCCAAGTAGAGGCAGGCTGTATTTACTGGTTTGATGGGATGGTTAAATTAGAAGCCAGCTATCTAAAATGACGAGATTAAGGCACGAGGCATGATGACGATGAATTACATGCTTTCACAAATACAGTATTGTATATTTTAAGAGGAAATTTAATGGTTGTATATGAAAGTTAAAGATTACAAAAGCCAGAGGATCGGCTGTGGTATTAAGAATTTATTGTTCAAAATGGTTTCTCCAGTTTTTTACTTACTTTGCCGTATTGATAGGAAGGAATATATTAATGCGGTTTGTTAGCGTATCCTAAAGAGGATTGGCTAGTCTCACCATTAAATCGGGCTAGCAGATTAAGCAGCAAAATCTGAGAATCTTACCCCCAGTGATTCAATGCAGTTCTTTGGTGAAGTCCATGTGTAAAGCTGCCATACAAGGTTTGATTTTTGTTTTTTGGGTTTTTTTAAAAGATATTTGTGTTGAAAAATCATAGAATGTACAAAGTTGATCATTCTTCCTGCTTCCTTTCTGGCACCATCTGTCTTTTTTAATTACCCTTTTTTCTACTTTGTTTCCAATATTTTCATTTCAATCACCAATTACCATTGTCACAACTTGAATGCACTGAATCAATTTCTGACTAAAATTTGATATACAATGTTCAATTTTCTCCTTTTTTGTCTATAGGTAGAGGAGTGTATTTTTGAATAAAGAGCTGCAGGTCTTCCTTGCATGTGTCATAGGGATAATACCCCATCACTCACAACATTGTACTTCAGGACAGAACTTGAAATTGTCATTTGAACAACGAATGCAACATAATTCTTATTGTTTTTCACTTTTGGCATGTTTTTTATTCTCATTTGATTTGCTGACTCAACATGGCCAAAACCAATCCATCTTATTTCACAATGCCTAGAATGTCAATATTCATGTATTCCATTTCAATTTTCATAATTTCTAGTTTTCCAACCTTTATACTTCATACATTCTGTATTCTAACTATTAAAGGATGTTTGTGGCTGTTATTCCTTATTTTTAATGACTACCAATCCGATTTATACCTCTAATATTATAGCTATTTATGTTCCTCTATTTTTCAGAGGGTTTTCAGAGACCTGTTATTTTAGAATTGAATGGTGTGTCTCGCTTCCTAATCTATCTTAATCTTGGAGCTCCACTAAAACCTGTCTACCATTGTGACCGCTCCGTGATTTGCAACATCAATAGCATGACTTCCAATATTACAGCATCTAACAGGTATAGCATACTAACAGACAAGCACTGCAGTAATTAGAAAATTGATTACAAACAAGAGTGATATTATTTTGTGTACCGTTGTATCAGAACCAACCCATAGGTGACCCTCCAGTGTGTTTTCAGAGGCTGTTAATTGCACTCTGCGGAGATTAACTATCCTTCTCCTACAGAGCAACTGGTGGCCCGTAAATGTGTGCCTTTGGGATTGTAGTACAGCTCCCTGCCAACCAAACTATAGAGTAATTAGGTCAAGGACCGCAAACTTCAGTATGGATTTAATCTCAATGTCAAGAAGACAAAGATTCTCACTACTGGATCATTCGGCAGCAGCAGGATAGATGGTGAAGAGATTGAGATTGTTCATAGCTTTAGTTTGCTTGACTCCACAGTCAACACTCTTGGCACTAGCAGCCAAGAAATTAAAAGATGTATTGTGATGGGAACGTCTGCTGTTAGTGATTACACCAAATTACTGAAGAGCAATGGTATATCTCTGGAGACTAAGGTGTGCCTGAAACAAGCCATGGTCTTTGCAATCACTTGCTATGTATCACACAGCTGGACAATGATTAGGGAAGATAGAAGGAGAATTGATGCCTTTGAGCTGTGGTGCTGGAGAAGACTATTGAATATACCATGGCCTGCTAAGAAAACAAACACGTTCAGCCTGGAGAGGGTTAAACCAGGCTGCTTCTTGGAGACAAGCTTCATCTGACATACTTTGGACATGTTGCAGTGAGGGACCATTCCTTGGAGAGGGATGCCATATTTGAGAGTATGGAGGGACAGCACAGGAGAGGAAGACTCTATGAGGGGCAGTGATTCAGTCACTGAAGAAATGGGTTTGGTTGTGTCAGAGACAGTGAGACAGGCACAGGACAGAGCACGGTTTAAGGCTGTTGTACACAGGCTCTCTATGACTCGAAGGCACATAACAACGTCACATGATAAACATCCAATGACACTGAAGGTAGAAACTCAATCTACAATGAAGGCATTAGCAAAAAATAAAGTCCCAGGAATAGATGAGATACTAGTTGAAATTTTTCAAATGGTAGATATAGTCCTAGATATTCACATCAGTTTATGCTAGCAAATTTAGAGGACAACAGCATGGCTAGTGGATTGGGAGAGACCAATGTTTATTCCCATTATGAAGAAATGTGATCCAACAGAATGTCGAATTATTGAACCATCTCATTAATAGCATGTGCAAGCAAAATACTGCTAAACCTCATTCAAAAACGGCTAAAACAGTACATAGAAAGAGAACTTCTAGGTGTTCAAGCTGGATTTAGAAGAGGCTGTAACACTTAGAGAAATCATTGCTGATGTTAAATGGATCTTGTATGAAAATAATGATTCTGGAACTATGTCTATTTTTTATTGAATATGTAAAGGCACTGGACTATGCAAATTAAAACAAATTATGACTACCATTGAGAATAATGTGAAATTCAGACCCCTTAACAGTGCTTGTGCAAAACCTATATGCTAACCAACTGGAAATTGCTTGAGCAGAGCAAGGGAACATTGTGTGGTTAAAATCAGGAATAGTGTGTGTCAGGGTGATATCCTTTCTCCATATCTATTTAATATATGTGTTAGGAAATTAATTGCGAAGCTGGATTCTATGATGAAAAACCTGGGAGCATCATTGTAGGAAGACTCATCAATTACATTCATTATGTAGATTACACATTCTTGCTTGTTGAAAGTGAAGAAACTTGAAGTACTTTCTACAGAATGTTAAACACTACTGCAACCTTTATTGAGGATTGCATGCATCTCTATATCAAGAAAACAAAAATACTTGCCTCTGGATAATAGGCAACATCATAATGGATGGAGAAATGATTGAGGCTGCCATCAACTTCATCTTACTTGAATCACAACCATTACACTTGGTATCAGTAATTAAGAGACAAGGAGGCATATAGCACTGGGAAAGAACCTGGAGTTGCTGTGATGCTGAAGGTTGAGCAATTAGTGTGTTACATTTCATAAAATTTATCTGTGGTGGACAGGGTTTGGTGGAGCTCCCAGATTAAGACATATTAGAACCTCAATATCAGCAGTTTAAACAAGACTCAGTGTGAACTATGGAACAAACTATAACTGAAATTGAAGGTGAAGAAATTTAAAATAAGCCCATGAAGACCAAAATATGACCTTGTATCTATACCTTCTGAAGTTAAATGCCCTATCAAGAACAGTCTAGATGAGTTGTGGGATCATCCTTGTACATTAATGTGCATTGCAGCACTATTCACCTTCGAAAGAACATGGAAACATCCCAGATGTCCAACTACAAATGAATGAATGCAGCACAGAAGAGCAATGATTTTGTAAATTATTACCTAACTTGGAAGGAACTGGAGGAAATTATGCTGTGTGAACTAACTCAGTAGCACAAGAACAAATATTATATAAAACCATTTTGTAGAATGAGTATAAGTATCCAAGGTGAGTGGGGGAGGGTGGAAGCAGAGGGAAGTGGTTGTGTGTGTGGGCGGATTAATCATGAAGTTGTATAATATGATAGATGGGGAGTGAGGGAAATAAGAAGAATTTGTTCTGGAAAACAATGTATTCAAATTTTGTAAATAAACTAGTATAATAACAATTAAACTAAAAAAATTCAAAACCAAAGGATCATTACAATGACAGAGGAGAAAAAAATAAAATAAATGTCGAAATATACTCAGAAACTCTCAGACTGCAAGAAAATTAAAAGAAGTCAAAGCAAGGGCAAAGAACATTGCGTTATGACAGCTCAAAGGAAGATTTCAAAGAGCAGCTCAGGAAGACTAAGCAAAGCATTATAATAATATGTGCAAGAAACTGTAATTACAAAACCTACAAACAAACAAAAAACCCCACCAAAAACCAGAAAAACCCCCAATCTGTAATCAGAAAAACGGCATTTTTGAAATAAAAATAACTGAAAAACAAATTTAAACTTTAAGTAATAGTGAATTACAGTACAATGAAGGATTAATTGGACAATATCGTGAGTAATGCAGGACTTGTCAACAAAGGTGAGTAGAATACACAGAGTCATTGTACCGAAAGCAACTGGTTGATACTGAACCTTTTCAGGAAGTAGCATATAACCAAGAATCAATGGTAATTAAGGAAGAAGCCACAGTGAAGGCATGAATCAATGAACTTATAGAATATGGACTGGATAATTGATAGAAAGCTCAAGTTTAGTCTTTGATTTTCCTACTTCAGTGCAAAAATCTCCCAGTGACTTCCTTTTTTCAGAGATTTTAATATCCTTAAAATAATTTCCTTAGTTTTACCATTATTAAAACCTTGACATAGTGATACATAGAGAAAAGATTAACATTGTGAATGGTTTACTCTTGCTTGGATCCGCTGTCAACAGCTTGGGTACCAGCAGTCAGGAGATCAGTAGACACATAGCTGTGGGAAAGTCTACACTCAGGTATCTCTTCAAATTCTTGAAAGGCAATAATGTCATTTTAACAAATAAAGTGCAAGTAATTCAGGCCACAGTCTTTTCAATAATCTATTATTTATGTGAGGTCTGGACAATGAAAATATGACAAAAGAAGAATTGATGAGTTTGAATTGTGGTATGGGAGAAGAGTGCTGAATATCTCACAGACTGCCAAAAGAACTAATTGATGTATCCTAGAGAAAGTGCATCCACAATGTTCCTTGGAGGCAAAGTTAATAAAGTTTTACCTCATGTATTTCTGATATGTTGTTAGGAGAGGCTATTCCTTGGAAAAGAACATCATGTTTGGAAAAGTGGAGGTTCGGTGAAGGAGAGGAAGAAATGGGATTGAATGATGCAATGTCTGTGGCAATGGATTCCAATGTGATGGAGATTATGAGGATGACA
>NW_006399923.1:1511743-1530072 GCF_000299155.1 Elephantulus edwardii | reverse complement strand
AGATTTCATTTCATTTGGTTGTGTTGTGATGTCACCTCTATCTAATTTCTTAATTGAGTTATCTGTGTCTTTTTTTTTCCCTTTGATAACTTTGCCAGTGGTTTGTCAATTTTATTGACCGTTCCAAAGAAAACAGCTCCTGGTCTTATTGATGGTTTCAATTGTTTTTCTGTTTTCTATCTCATTAATTTTAGCTCTTGTATTATATATAACTTCTTTTCTTCTTGGTGCTGGAGGATTAGATTGTTTCCTCCCCCTCCCCCGTTTGATGAGTTGTTGCATAAGCTCACTAATTTTTTTTTCTTTCTTCCCCTTTTATACATATGTATATTGCTATGAACTACCCCCTGAGGACTAGTGTTGCTTTAATCCAGATGTTTTGGTGTGTTGTATTTTATTTTTTGTTTGTTTAAAGACACATTATTATTTCATTCTTTATTTCTTTTATAATCCAGCTGTGTTTAGTGAATAGTTATTCAGTATCCACAAGGGTGGTTTCGTAAGATTAACCATCCTGTGGTTAATTTCTAGTTTTATGACACTGTGATCTGAGAAGATATTTTGTATTATTTCAATGATTTTTAATTTGTTCACGCTTGCTTTGTGTCCTCATATGCAATCAGTTTGGGAGAATGTACCATGTGCACTTGAGAAGAAAGTGAATTGACTTTTAGTTTGGTGCTGTACCTTGAATACACTACAAGATTTAGTTGGCTGATTGTGCAGTTTAAATCTTATGCATCTTTGTTGTTGAATTTCATTTGGGTTGACTTATCCTTTGGTGATAATTGTGTGTTGAAATCTACTACTATTGTGGAGCTGTCTATTTCTTTCTTCAATTCTGTTAATCGTTGTTTTTATTATTTTGCAGCTCTATATTTTGTTTTTAGATTTTTGCCAAGGTTATGTTTTCTTTATTCCTTATGCCTTTCATCAATATGCAATATGGTGGTTTTTAATCTGGAGTATTACCATTTCTCATTTTTTTAGGTTGTAATCTGCTTGGTATATATATTTTTTTTAGAACATAATTCACTTTATTTGTTATAGAAAATCCACTATGTGGTGGCCACAGCTGGAGCCTAAGTCCTCTGCACGGAGACTCTGGTGTGAGTCTTTACAAGATGGTCTGTGAATTCCTGGTAGGGAGACTTCATGAACACCGTCTCTTTCCAGAGATCTGGGGTCAGATAGCTGTAGGTCTTTGAGATGGCATCAAAGGTGGCCTTAGCAAAGTTGCCCAGGGTAGCTGTGCAGCCCCTGGCTGAGTCTGTTTTTCTCTTCCTTTTTTACAGATGTGTCTCTTATAAGCAACATATTGATGGGCTTGGTTTTTTAATCCATTCTTCTGCTATTTTTTCTTTATTGGCACATCTAGGATCCTTGGCTGGAAACTTTTTTTCCCCTTTCTTTCAACTTTCTGTATACGTCCTCCCATTGTCTGCTAACTCACACAGTTTCTGTTGAAAAATCAGAATTTGATCTAATTGTTTCCCTTTTGTAGATGAATCATTGTTTTTCTCACCCTTCTGTTAGTATTCTATCCTTTTTTATTTTAATTTGGAGATTTTGACTATGATATGTCCTAATGTTTTTCTTTTCTGGGTCTTATCTATTTGATGTTTGTTGTGCTTCTTGAATGTGGACTTCTCCATTCCTCAAAATACTTCTTTCACAATTTTCTCAGTGACTTCTCTGTCACTCCCACATTCTGGAATTCCAAACATAAGTATGCTGTTCCTTTCTATGTCATCCCACATGATTCTAATGTTTTCTTTATGCCTTATCTCTGATTTTTTTCTTCTGGCATGCTTCCAGTGAGCTCTTGTCTTCCAGCTCATTGAACCTCTCTTCCATCTCTTTAGTTCTACTTTTTTATCCTACCAGCTTATTTGATGCTTCTATCATTTCAGTCTTAGTATTCTGGACTGCATTTTATTGTTTTTCTCTTATCTCCAGTACTCTGTTGGTTGTAACCTCTCTTTCTTGTGATTTTTTTTTTAAAGTTCTTTTAACGCCTTAGCTGTACGATCAAATCTTTCTTCCATCTTTCTCATTTTCTTCCATAGATTTCCAATTTGCTCATATCAGTATATTTCTTCTGGATTGTTCTCTAGGGTATTTGATAATTTTAATGGCTTTCATTATTATTCCATCATTTTCATCTTCTTATGTAGCTGTTTAAATAATGCCACATCAACATATTTCTTCTATATCTGGGGTATTCTCTGGGTCTGCTCTTTAAACAGAAGGGATATGTTTGTTTTTTTTTTTCATGATGAATGAGGCAGACTACAACTTTCTTGGCATTATGTGAACCTTTTCTTAGTAGATGTTAGATTGTTCCAACTACATAGTGAGCAAAAGTATTGCAATGTTTTGTGAAAGAGCTATATTTTGTGCTCTCCTCTTGACCCAAGGCTCACAGGGCTCTAGCTGTCCTGGGCTTTTCTGCTTGTGCTTCAGAGACCCTACACATGTTGTTGTTGCTGTTATGTGCCGTCGAGTCGCTTACAACTCATAGTGACCCTATCTATGTACAATAGCTCTAAACTCTGCTCTGTCCTGTGCCAATGTCATTGTCCCTACACACTCATCCCGATTGCCCCAGTCACCAAATCAATCCATCTCTCAGAGGGTCTTCCCCTCCTGCGCCTGCCCTCCACCCTCCCAAGCATGTTGTCCTTCTCCAAGGCCCGGTTTCTCCTTACAGCATGACCAAAGTGTGTCAGATGAATCCTCAAAATACTAGCCTCCAAGGAGCATCCCGATTTAACCCTCTCCATGGTGAATACATTTGTTTTCTTAGCAATCCATGGTACCCTCGGCATTCTTCTCCAACACCAAAGCTCAAAAGCATCAATTCTGCTTCTATCCACCCAGGTCATTGTCCAGCTCTCTGACACATAACAAGTGATTACGAAGACCATGGCCTATACCAGATCCATCTTAGTCTCCAGAGACATACCGTTGCTTTTAAGTACTTTAGAGAGGGCCCAAAGAGCAGATTTTCCCATCGCAATACATCTTTTAATTTCCTGGATGCTGGTGCCAAGAGTGTTGGTTGTGGAGCCAAGTAGACTAAAGTTGTTAACAATCTCAATCTCTTTACCATCTATCCTGATATTGCCAATTGGTCTAATGGTGAGAAACTTTGTCTTCTTGACATTGAGATTCAATCCATATTGAAGGCTGCTGTCTCTGACCCTCAGCAGCAAGCGCTTCAGGTCCTCCTCAGTTTCAGCAAGCAGGGTTGTACCATCTGCATAACACAGATTGTTAATAGATCTTCCACCAATCCTGACACCACACTTCTCCTCATAGAGCCCAGCCTCCCAGATGATCTGTTCTGCATACAAGTTGAAAAGGTATGGATACAGGACTTATCCCTGACATACGCCCTTCCCAATTTTGAACCCTGCAGTGTTTTCTTGCTCTGTTCTGACGACTGCCTATTGGTTCAAGTGTAGGTTTCACATTAGAATGATCAAGTGTTCTGGGATTCCCCTTCTTCTCAGAGTCAACCACAGTTTGTTATGATCCACACAGCCTTTGCATAATCAATGAAGCACAGATAGACATTCCTCTGGTACTCCTTGCTTTCAGCCAAGATCCATCTAACATTAGCTACAATATCCCTAGTACCACGACCCCTTCTAAACCCTACACATAGACAGCAGTATTTCTCCCAAAGTACCTGAATTACAAACCACGAAGCCTGTTTTAACCTTCCAGAAATGGTGTCTCAGCCCAGCTTGAGCTATCATGGTCCCTTCCACTTGAGCTTAAGGGGTCCCACATGGTATAGCTAAATAGCTGTGTTTCCCTCAAAATATCTGTGATAAAGGTATTCCTGGCTCTGGTCAGTGGCGATGACAACTGGGTGGTGAAACTATAGCCCCTCAACCTGGCAGGCTGTGGTTCTGTCACAGATCAGGCTGTGAGTACTCCTTGGCTGGGTCACAGCCGTTAGCAGACACTGGGAAACCAATGGCTGAGAGATGCTCCTGGACCAGCTATGCCACACAGGTCTTAGTGTCTCGCAGAGCTGATTTGAATTTATATTGAACCATGAATGTATTCTTCTTTAAGTTATGTATATTTGGATTACTATGTGCCATCTAGCCAGGACCTACTCATAACTGACCCTTCAGTGACTTTCAGAAATTGCTCAAGAAAGATTGTTAATCTTTTTCCCATGAAGCAGCTAATTATTTGAAACAATTTAGCTTTGAAATGGCAGTGCATCTCCTCACCACTAAGCTGGCACTCCTCACTCAATTATGTGCATAGTATTAAAGTCTTTGTTGTTGTTGTTGTTATGTGACATCAAGTCGCTTTCAACTCATAGTGACCCTATGTACAAGAGCCCTAAACACTGCACTATCCTATGCAAACCTCACTGTCTCAAACACACTCATTCCCACCACTCCACTAACAGGATCAATCCATCTCATCGAGGATTTTTGTCTCCTGCGCCATCCTTCCACTCTACCAAACATGATGTCCCTCTCCATGGACCAGTTCCTCCTTATAACATGCCCAAATTATGCCAGACGAAGATTCAGAATCCTTGACTCCAAGGAGCAGCATTCTGGCCTCACACTCTCCAGGACAAATCTGTTTGTTCTTCTAGCATTCCATGTTATATTCAACACTTCTCCAGCACCACAACTCAAAGGCATAAAATTCTCTTTCCATCATCCCTATTCATTGTCCAACTCTTCGATGCATAGCATATAATTACAAAGACAATAGCCTGGATCAAGTGCACCTTAGTCTCCAGCCTGACGTTGTTGCACTTCAGTACTCTTGAGAGGTCCCTCACAGGTGTCTTTCCCAAAGCAATTCATCTCCTGATTTCTTGGCTACTGTTACCAAGACTGTTGACTGTGGAACCAAGTAAACTGAAACTGGTAACTATCTAAATTTCTACACCATCCATTCTGATTCTTCCAACTGGCCAGTGGTGAGAATCTTTGTTTTCTTTTTTCTTTTTTGAGAATCATTGTTTTCTTGATGTTGAGATTTAAACCATATAGGAGGCTACGGTCCTTGACCTTCTGCAGCAAGAGCTTCAGGTCCTCTTCAGTTTCAGCAAGAAGGGTTGTGTCATGGATTAAAGTCTTTACATAATTAAAATTTAAATCGAAATTCAAATTCCATGCCCACAAAGTTTTTCTTAGTCAGTGAAATGTTGAATTTTTATTATAGTCCTTATTGGAGAGCTAGATAGTGACTAGGGATGATAAAAAGAGAATTGATGCCTTTGAACTGTGGTGCTAGAGAAGAGTATTATATATATCGTGTAGTGCTCGCTTCAGCAGCACATATACTAAATATATCATGTAGGAAAATTAGATATTGTAAGGAAGAAATGGAACTTATAAATGTTGACATACTAGGCATTGGCGAGATGAGATGGACTGGCATGGACATTTTGATATATTACTGTGGAGATGAAAAGATGAGAAAAATGGAGTTGCTTCATAGTTAAAAAGGTCAACTCACTGAAGAACAAATTCAAACCTAGAGTTGCTATAATCAAGGATGTTTTATGCAGAATATTAAATGATCCATGAAGTATTAAAAGAAGATGGAAAGTATATACTGAGTCACTGTATAAAAAGTAGTTGGCAGACACAGAAGAATTTCATGAAACAACATATGAACAAGAGCCTATGGTGATGAAAGAAGTTCAAACTGCTTTGAAGGCAATGGTAAAAAATAAGGCCCCAGGAATAGATTGTATCCCAATTGATATATTTCAGCTAACAGATGCTTACCTTGGTGTGCTCACCAAGTTGTGCCAAGAAATCTGGAGGACAACCACTTGGACAACTGACTGGAAGAGATCTATATTTGTTCCCATCCCAAAGAAAGATGACCCAACAGAGTGTGGAAACTATAGAACAAACTCATTGATTCCACATGCAAGCAAGAGTCTACTAAAGATTATCCAAAAACAACCGGAACAGCACATCAGCAGAGAAATGCCAGAAGTCCAGGCTGGGTTTAGAAGGGGTCGTGATACTAGGGATATTGTAGCTAATGTTAGATGGATCTTAGCTGAGAGCAGGGAATAAAAGAGAAATGTATATCTTTGTTTCATTGACTGTGCACAGGTGTTTGACTGTGTAGATCATAACAAATTGTGGTTGACTCTGAGAAGAATGGGAGTCCCAGAACACTTGATCGTGCTAATTTGAAACCTATACTTGGACCAGGAGAAAGTCGTCAGAACAGAGCAAGGAAATACTGCAGGGTTCAAAATTGGGAAGGGAATATACCAGGCGTGTATCCTATCTCCATACCTTTTCAGCCTATATGCAGAACAGATTATCCGGAAGGCTGGGCTCTATGAGGAGAAATGTGGGGTCAATATTGGTGGAAGATCTATCAACAATCTGTGTTATGCAGATAAAAACAACCTTGCTTGCTCAAACTGAGAAAGAGCTGAAGTGCTTGCTGCAGAGGGTCAAGGACTGAAGCCTCCAATCTGGATTGAGGCTCAATGTGAAGAAGAGAAAGATTCTCCCTGCTGGGCCAATTGGCAGCATCAAGATGGATGGTGAAGAGACTGAGATTGTTCACAGCATTAGCTTGCTTGGCTCCATGGTCAACACTCTTGGCACCAGTAGCCTGGAAATTAAAAGGCATATTGCCATGAGAAAATCTGCTGTTAGGGACCTCTCCAATGTACTGAAGAGCAATGGTGTCTCTCTGGAGACTAAGGTTCATCTGATATAGGCCATGGTCTTTGTTATCATTTGGTATGCATTAGAGAGTTGGACAATGACCAAGGAGGAGAATCAATGCCTTTGAGCTCTGGTGCTGGAGAAGAGTATTGAGGGTACCATGGATTGCTAGACAAACAAACCGATTCATCCTGGAAAGGGTTAAACTGGGTGGCTCCTTGGAGGCAAGGATTTTGAAGCTCCATCTAATATACTTTGAACATGTTGTAAGGCCAGACCGGTCCTTGGCGAAGGACATCATGCTTGGGAGGGTGGAGGGACAGCGCAGGAGGGGAACGCCCTCTATTAGGTGTATTGATTCAGTGACTGGGATAATCGGGACGGGAGTGTCAGAGACAGTGTGATTGGCACAGGACAGGCTCTTGTATAGTTTCACTCTGAGTTGCAAGCGACTCAACGGCACATAACAACAACAACAACAGCAACATACAAATTTCAGTAAAAACCTAGTAACTTAAAAACTGAAACTTAGCTTTAAAATTAAAAAAAATATTTCTAGTAACCTGGAATCCTTATATTATGGACCATTTTTACTTGGTAACATAATTGCATCTGTCATTGAACTGTCCTTAATATTAGATATTAATTTGTCATAAGTAGGCTGTTGTATATAGGGCTGCATAGGCTATTGTACATGAGTGACAAGTGACTTGATGGCATATAACAACAACAACACAAGTTGTTATTAGATGTCATCCCATTCCTTATAACTCATAGTGATCCTGTGAACTCTCCCTTGTCTTGGTCTATCCTCATCATCTCTGACATGTTGGAGCTCATTGTTACAGTCAGTGTGTAAACTCATTTCTTTGACTTCCTTCCACTCCTTTCCTGACTTTCCACCTTTCCACTTATGTTGTCCTTCTCCAAAGAACAGTCTCCGTTAGTAACATGGCCAAAACCATGTGAGATGAAGCTTTGTCATCTTTGCCCTAAGTAACACTCTGCCCACATTTTCTAGAAGACATATGTTTGTTCTTTTGGAAGTCCATGGGATACTTAGCACTCTGCTCCAACATCACTTCTCAAATAAATCAATTTTTATTCTATAATTTTTATTCAATGTTCAGCTTTCAGAGAAGTGACATATAAAATAATTGGTAATTTTTACAAAAGCACACTGTCTTATGGTGCTGAGATCAATCAAGGGGTTAGATAACCTGCTAATTAAAAAAAAAATTAGCCATTCAAAAGACATGAAGAGAAGATTTCTTACCAACTAAAATGAACAGCCGGTCCATTTGACCTGGGGTTTCTGTTATCTGAAAGTCTTAAACCTAGAAGAGAGTTGTGACAACAGATGAAGTACAAGATATTATTAAGGGGTGATCAGCACAGAATACCTAAAATACAAATAAACAAAAGTAATAGAGCCAGGAAACACTGTATTATACAATGAAATCTCGGGCCCATAGTACAAAATAGCTCCTGGGACATTATCTTTAGAGTGATAGAGCTGAGCACCTAAGAACAGCAAGTGTTCACATGGAATGAAGTTTCTCCAGGCATTATTTTTATGTAAAAAGCTAAAGATGTTTGTAATGTTTGACCAAATAAGTCTGAGGCTCTGTGGAGGAATCTGAAGGTCAAGAGCTGAGGAATTGAGGGGCCAAGAAACGAGTGACTGAAAGGCTGAATGGTCACGGGTATGAGACTGGAGAGACCAAGTGGTCAAGAGTCAAAAGAGAGAAACTCTCCTGAGAAGATAATTGACCTTAAATTTTTCCCTCTTAAGTTCTTTAATAACCTCGTGAACTGTAAATATGACTTACGAGTTCTTAGCTGACATTATAATGAGCTCTTGAATCCAACCAAGAAGCATAATACATCCTGAGAGGATGGGTGTTGGCAAAATTTGAAACAAAAGTTGAAAAGAGGAAGTGTGTATGCTCTCCTTCTTAGAGGAACCATCTTTCAAACTTATGCTGACCTCTATTCTCTACTCAGCCTTGAAAAGTTAAAGAACTTGTAATGTTACCATGTCATTTTTATTTCTCCTAGACTCATCTGTTCCTTTGGAAGCAAGAGTGGCATCCACTTCCTAAATAACATGCCTCTGAAAACTCTATGAACTGTGATAAATTGTGATAGTTGTAGAGGGACTTCTAGCCTTTGTTCATAGGGTTGCTATGAATCTTGTTCTACTTGAAGGCAATCAACAACAACATCTGTCCCTACTAAGTATTTCTGTTTCTTTGCTTTATAAACCTTCTCTTTAGCACATGTCACTATGTAGGTCACTTTGTATCTTGGTATTTGTTTGATTCCAGCAGCAGTTCCAAGGAAGAAATTGTGCAAACTCCTCCTGTGTAAACTAAATCCTGGGAAACCCACTGGAAGGTTCCGAGTCCATAGTAATGTGTTTCAGCTTTCATTGAATATAAGGTTCACAATGGCATACATTTTATCTGTTTTACTTTGTTTTAACATTAGTATCTTTTGAAACCTAACACATTGATGTCTTTTTTTACACTGATGTCTTTTAAGCTTATTTATGTTTAAATAAACTAATAGATAAACATTTGTATTAAATTGACTCAGATTCATGGTGACCCTATGGATGTCAGACTAGAACAGTTGTTCTCCAAAGGGTTTTCTAGGGCTGAGGTACAGATTAACAGGGTTTTGGTTTTGGTTTTGGTTTCACTTTCAAAAAAAAAACAACAAACTTCTTCATGAGCTTAATATTCCAAGTTTTGGGGTAATATTTCAGTAGATTAACCATTTTAATCAGTCAGGCATTCCTGACTCAATTACTGCTTTAATCATAATTCTTTCCATATTCTCATTTCTACTAACGTGCATTGTCTGTCTTTGAAATTCAAAGCCACTTTAAACACAAGTGTTTGGCTAAACAAGAAATTTTTTATTATTTCCATCCTCAAGATGATAGAGAAGAGATTGAGAGAGTTAATAATTTCAGCTTGCTTGATTCCACAATCAACACTGTTGGCACCAGTAGTAAGGAAACCAAAAGATGAATTGCATTAGGGAAATCTGCTGTTAGGGATGTCTCCAGGGTGCTGAAGAGCAAGAACCTCAGTCTAGAGATTAAGGTGCGCCTGATCCAGGCCATGGTCTTTGTAATTACTTGCTGTGCACCAGAGAACTGGACAATGACAAAGGATGACAGAAGAAGAAGTGATGCCCTAAAGTTGTGATGCTGGAGGAAAGGGTTGAACATACCACAGAATGTCAAGAAAATTAACGGATCTGTCCTGGAGAAGGTGAAACCAAGATGCTTCTTGAAGGCAAGGATGGAGGTGAGGATTTTTGAGACACTGTCTCACATACTTTGAGCATATTACCGGAAAGGAGAAGTCCTTGGATAATAATATCATGCTTACAAGGGTCAAGGGACAATGCAGTAGAAAAAGATAGAACAGTATCTGGGGTAAAAAGGGTAGGTGTATCAGAGACAGTGAGATTGGCTCAGGATAGAGCAGGTTCAGAGATACTGTGTATACGGCAGCTATGAGTCATACTCTACTCGACAGCACACAATAACAACAACAATAACAACAGCAACAAGCAATATGTGTAACTTAAGTTCGCAGAGAGATTTTATTTTAAAGTTCAGTCCCATAATTCTGATGTCTACCAGATTTCCTAACAAAATTCCTAGGCAGGTTTTTTTTTTAAATTAATACATGAATAAACAAATAGATTCATATCTAAAATTTATTGATTAAAATCAATGTAGGAAAAAAATATTTCAACTAACTTAAAATTTTAAAAAAATTTATAATTCCTTTATAGATTTTCTCTTTTGTCTATATCTAAAACTTTGAAATCTGGTATATATCTAGTTATTAATCTCTAAATATTGACTACATTAATAAATGAGTGAATGGATTAATGCCTAAGCATTCATATTCATTTATTCTTATTTAAACCATATGTGTAGCTAGCAGGCTATTTAAAAATTATAGGGATATTACTTTACACAATCTGTTCTGTGATTATCCTTTATACCATTCAAATAAAAAGCAGGTGGTGAGCAAGACTATAGTCTCTTGGGTTATATCTTATCCATGCTTGAGCAATTGTTAAATGTTATTAAAAGGGAAGCATGTTTAATTCTCTAGATTATTAGTGAATACACAGATTTTTTAGTATAGTTTAAAAGTTCATATTAGCTCTGGAAGTTGGGCTAACATAAAAGGATGGTGGAAGATAATAGCGGACACAAAGAAGTAATGAACATATGTCCCCAATTAGGTGAGGGAGGAGAGGAAATAAAATTTACCCTAAAAAAGGAATGCATAAAAGAAACCTGCATTTGATTTTGTATTACGTTTAACTTGCCACACATATACTTAAATAACCAAGCTTTATTTTCTGTTGTTAGGTCTTATCGAAGTAAGTTCAACAAGAACTGCAGCCTTCAGTATGGATTGAGACTCAATGTCAAGAAGACAAAGATTCTCACCACTGGACCAATTGGCAGCATCAGGATGGATGGTGAAGAGATTGAGATTGTTAACAACTTTAGTTTGCTTGGCTCCATAGTCAACACTCTTGGCACCAGCAGGCAGGAAATAAAAAAAATGTATTGCGATGGGAGAGTCTGCTGTTAGGGACCTCTCCAAGGTACTGAAGAACAATGGTGTCATTCTGGAGACTAAGGTGATTCTGATACAGGCTGTGTGTGGTCTTTGCAATCACTTGTTATGCATCAGAGAGTTGGACAATGAATTGGTGCCTTTGAGCTTTGGTGCTGGAGAAGAGTATTGAATGTACCATGGACTGCCAGGAAAACAGATTCATCCTAGAGAGGGTTAAACTAGGCTGCTCCTTGGAGGCAAGGATTCTAGGGCTTCGTCTGACATACTTTGGACATGTTGTAAGGAGGAACAAGGTCCTTAGAGAGGGACATCGTACTTGGGAGAGTGGAGGGACAGCGCAAGAGGGGAAGGCATTCTATGAGGTGGGTTGATTCAGTGACTGGGGTAATCGGATGGGTGTGTCAGAGGCAGTGTGATGGCACAGGATAGAGCAGGATGTAGGGCTGTTGTACATAGGGTCGCTATGAGTCACAAGCAACTCCACAGTACATAACAACAACAACAATAGCAACCTTATGCACAAAAGATCTGAACCCTGTTTATCCTGTGTCATTCTCATCAACTGTGACAAGTTTGGTGCAATCACTGTGTCAATTCATCTTGCTAAAGATATTCCTGTCTTTTGCTGACCCCTAGCCTTTCCAAACATTATGTCTCTTTCCAAGGAATGACCTCTCCTACCAACATGCCTAAAGCATGTGAGAAAAGTTTTGCTATGTTGATCTCTAAGGACCACCATAATTGCACATTCTTCAAGACATAGCTGTTTCTTCTTTCACTTCTCTTCTCCAACGCTGCAACTAAAATGCATTAATTTCTTATTCAGTCATCCTTATTCATTTTCCAATTCTCAGATGTGTAGCAAAAGATTGAAAAGACCAACACCTTACTCTTTAAATTGGTGTCAATGTTTCTTAAAACTTGAAAAGCTAACTTACCTAACGCGATGTATCTTTTGATTTCTTGATGGCTGATAAGAAAAGTAAGATGGAATCACTGACAATTTCAGTCTTTTCTTTATCTATCACAATGTTATCTACTTATCCAGTGGTGAGGATTTTGTTTTTTTGATGTTGAGATGTAACCTATATAGGAGATTAAAGTGTTTGATCTTCTGCAGCAAATGTTTCAGGCCCTTCTCTCTTCAGCAAGCAAAGTTGTGTCATCTACATAATGCAGGTTCTTAATGAATCTTCCTCTGGACATGCTTCCATGTTATTTTTCATAAAATATACTTTTTTTCAATGATTTGCTCAGCATCCAGATTGAATCACTAGGAAGAAATGATACAATTATGGTAAATACCTTTTTTGTTATTACTTTAAACCCTGAAGTGTTCTGTTGTTCTATTCAGATAACAGCATCGTAGTATAGGCATAGGTTTCATATAAGCACAACTGAGTGTTCTAGAATTCCCATTTTTCTCAACATTATCCGTGATTAGTTATGAACCACACAATCAAATGCCTGTGCAGAGTCAATGAAGGACAATAGATATTCTTGTGATATTCTCTAATTTCACTCTAGTTCCTTCAGATATAAACTAATATGTTTACACATTATATTTTGTATTTGACAATTCTGCTGGTAATTAATAAATCTGAGAGTAAAGAAAATACATTTAAAAATTATCAGTATGTGAAGTTTCTATTCTTATGTGTGACAGAAAATAACACAAGTATGGAAGTCACCCAATATGAGAAGGCAGACATTTTGACATTTCCAGTCTCTTTGCATACTTATTTTTTCCCCATGAACATATTTCTCTCTCAATCCCCAACCTAAATGGCTTGTTTAAGTACCAGGAGGGTAAAAATGATACAGTTCTTGAGGAGGTGTCAAAGTAACTCCTCTGGGCAGTAAAGAGAGCTACCTTGTGCTTCCTTGTAGAGACACTCAGAGACACTAGTCACTTTACCTCTGGGATACAAGAATGGCCAATTGACATGCGTTGGGGTATTCAAAGTATAAGAGGACATATCTAACGTAATTAATTGTTCAGAAAGACTAGCAGAAGGCAGGCTTCCATGTGTTTCAAGGTACAAGTCATGAGTGCTTAAACTCTATATCTACTAAAACTATTTTCAAAAGCCAGAGAGATCTGGTCTGTTATATATTTGTCTCACTTAAGTATCTCACTCATGGCACAGGTTACAGTATGTAGAAGAGTTGTCAACTCTATCCTTGGAGATTTTGCACAGAGTGGTGTTGGGGGGATGCTTGCTGCTTGTTACATAGGAAGAGTTACTTTTCATGTGCTATTGTATTTTCAAGCTTTTCTCAGAAGACGTGACAAATGAATAAATTAATATTGCATTTTTTTCTAGCCATTTGTAAGTACATTGCATACTTAATAAAAATTACCCTCATTTCTTCAAAATAAAAAAAATATATTCTCAAAACTAAGAAACAGCATCATTCTCAATGGAAAGAGATTAATGGAATTCTCCTTGAGAACAGGAACTTGGTAAGGATAATCTCTGCCATCACTCCTATTCAATATTGCATTGGAAATCTAAGTTAGAGCAATAAGGCAAGATAAGGAACAAAGAAACATATAATTGGCAAAGAGGGGATAAAACCATCTATACATGTAGATGATATAGAATACTTAGACAATCCCAAAGATACAGCAAGAAACTATTAGACATAGTCAACAAAGTCAGCAAAGTTATATATCTTTTAAGCAGCATATGTTTTTCATCTATTATGTCAATTTCTCCAGATTGATTCAGGTTTGGAAGGAGTGGCATCCACTTCCTGTGTCAGGTGCCTCTGGAAACTCTATAAACTACATAAACATAAAAAAAATTACATTAATTTTAGAATACAGTTCAGGTCTTTTGTTCATAGGGTCGCTATGTATTCAACTTGATGCTATTTAACCACTGCTAAGTGAGACTAGTGTTGCTATATTTTGGAGGAACACTCTTCCACTTTGTACATGACTGCTTGTCAATTTGCTGTACTGAGGTAATCTGAGTTTGTTGTGATGCTGAACCTGTGCCATTGGGGTATCCAATGCCATCATGGTTTACCAGTGTGCACAGTGTTTGGTGGAGCTCCCAGTTTGTAGGACAGGTTTAGAAGCAGGAGTTGTATCCATTTCCTAAACCAAATGCCTATGAAAACCCTATGAACTTGGAGAAACTTATAGAAAAGCATTAGGTCCTTTGTTCATGGAGTCACTATGAGTCATGCTCTACTCAACAGCAGTCAACAACAACAACAATAACATGTCCATCTCTGTCTCTTGGCTGGTTCATTAAACCCATTTACATTCAGTATGATTTACACTATGTGTGGATCAAAGCTGTAGTATGCTATTTTTTGTAATGTTAGTGGTTTCTTTGTTCATCTTAATTTTCTAGCCTGAATTATTTCTTATATGTAAATTTTTCTTTCATATTATTGTTGGTTTTCTGTTTATTGATCTAGTTTTCTCCTTTATTTAAAAAATAGATTTGTTCTTTTTCTTTAAAAAAATGGGAGATCTGAGTTGATACAATGAATCAGCTTGATGGTATATATGAAAAATTCACAGTAACTCTTCTGAGTTTAATATTCAATAAAAATTTCATATATATAAGAAAATGAAGTTAGAATATTGAAGTAGATGGATTGTTTGTTGTTGCTATGTGTCATTGAGTTGCTTGTAACTCATAGCGACCATATGTATAATGGATCTGAAACCTGCTCTATCCTGTGCCAACCTTATTTCCTCTGAAGCTCCTACTCCTATTTTTCCAGTAACTAAATCAATCAATCAATCTTATCAAGGATCTTCCTTTCTTGCACTATCCCTCCACCCTCTGAGGAAAGATATTCCGCTTAAGGACTCCTTTAAACATACCCAAAATATGCTGGATGGACCTTCAGAATCCTTGTCTTTGAGGAGCAGCCTGGTTTCACCCTCTTTAGGAAGAACATATTTATTCTTCCAGAAGTCCATAGTACATTCAATACTTTTCCCCAACACCACAGTTTAAAGACATAAGTTCTCTTTCCATCATGCCTAGTAATTGTCCAGCTTTCTGAGGCATAGTAAGTAATTGTAAAGATCATGGCCTGTGTTAGGCACACCTTCGGCTCAGACTGACATTGTTGCATGAAATACATACCCTAGAAGGAGTAATGTATCATGAGTTGTGTTGATCATCAAGAATGTTATAGATTGGAATCTAAAGAGAGAGAAATGAGGCAATATCCTCCTATTAAGATTTATCATTGCATAAGATCTATAGAGGAGTCCATTGATATCATTAGAAACATACATACTCCAATGTGTTAGACATAAAGGGATCTATCCAAATCTCTAACTCTTGGGTTGTTGTGAGTGATTGTCTTTGAGTTGAGGACAAGTCATAAAGACCCTAAGAACAAAAGGCCCAAAGCCCCTTTATAACATCGACAAAATTATCAAAGTTGAATATTATCTATAGCTCTGAAAAAAACTCAATAAATTGGTAACACTGAACATTTACAGAGAAATTACTAGATTATTGCATGAAATTATTCCACTATAACTTTTCAATTATGAGCGAGGTTTTTATCATAATTTTTAAACAATAATTATATCAGAGATACTGATAGATAGTATTCTTGCTTGGATTTTGAGTTTTTTAAGGAAAGCAAATACTCCCAAGAAACCTTTGATCAAAATTATTCTGAGAGCCATTTTTCTTTCATTCACGGTAGACAATCTTTTCTTTCTTTTTTTTAAAATTTATTTTATTTCATTATTTTTTGTGTGTGCCGTCAAATCAGATCTGACTGGTACAGGAGGACATTGTTACTCCTTCTCCAGCAGAGCATCTGGTGGATAATCTTTTCTTTCTTATTAAAAGTTTAACACATTTATATTTCAAAAGATTTTGGAGGAGTAGAGAGAATCTGTTATTCATTGAATTGAGTAAAGGATTCAGTTAATCATGCCAAGAGGAGTCATTATTGATCTCTCTTTCTTTCTCCACTTATCTTCATAAACCTTATTGTAACTGGCTTCTTTAAACCATTTACTTTACTTAGAATCAAAATGCTTTCCTAATATGTATATAGCGTGAACCTTATATTCAAATATTCATTATTTCTGTTTTTATCTCTGCCCTCCAGCCCTGTCTCTTCCTGTCTTCTGAGCTTTCTCCTAGAGTAACGATTGTCATTTTATAGCATATGGTCATGGAGCTTTACTAAGGCCTGTCCACTATGGGTGGCACTTTTGGCTTTTGACACACTGGTGGCATAGCTTTCAAGTATCGCAGCAACCCACAAGTTATCTCAGTACTGTAAACCGATAGACAAGAACTTTACCAATTAGAACAATGTTCTCCTCAAAACAACAAACTTAAACTTTAGTTTGTACCCCTAATAACAAATCAGGCTTCACACCCAATGTCTCCTATCAGGGACAACCAACTGTTAATCACAAAGGCTCACCCACTCGTTCTGAATTGGTTTAAACAAGAGGCTCCTAGCCTGTTTGAAGCACTCGTTGCAGAAAATCAAAGAAAATAGCCTTCAAGATTGGTTGCATTTCAATGTCAAGACAACACAATTTCTTACCACTGGACCAATAGACAATATCATGATGGATGGAGAAAAGATTGAAACTCAATTATTTTATCTTACTTGGATCTATAATCAACACGCTTAGTACCAGCAGTCAGGAAATTAGGAAGAGTATTGAACTGGGAAAGTCCGTAGTCAGCGACCTCTTCAAATTCTTGAGAAGCAATAAAGTTAGTTTGAGGAATAAAGTTCATCTGACTCAGGCAATGGTCTTTCTGAACACTTTTTATACATCTGAAAGCTGGACAATAAATAGGGATGGCACAAAAAGAATTGATGCCTTTGAGCTGTGATGTTGGAGAAGAGTACTGAACATCCCATGGACCGCAAAAAGAAGAAACAATTATATCTTGGAGAAGATGCAAACAGAGTGCTCTTTGGAGGCAGACAATGATGCTTTGCTTCACATTCTTATGGCATGTTGCTAGGACGGGCTATTTCTTGGAAAGGGACATGAAGCTCAGAAAGACAAAGTGTGGGTGAAGGAGAGAAAGAACCTCAACCAAGTGGATGAGATAGTGACTGCTGAGAAGGAAGGTGAGAATGGCATAGGATAGGACAGGGTTAGATCTGTTTTAGGTAAGGTTGCTATGGGCTGCCCTTGACTCAGTAGCACTTGATAAAAACAACATTGTATGATTGACTGTTTTAAGTAGGTGCCCTGCCAACCCAAAAGCATGTGGTTCAAATACACCAGCTGCTCCTGGCGATAAAAATGGGCAATCTCTTCTCATGTGATTTACTGCCTCTGAAAGCCTTCTAGAGGATCAACTATGAGTAGGTTCGTCCTTGATGGTGCATAATTTTAATAACATGTTTTGCCTGAATGTTGAGTCACCAAGCTGGGTTGATTTTCAGGTTTAAATGGTTACTGACGACACAGGATAGGACAGAGTTCTGATCTGTTGTTCATGGGATGGCTATGAATCATACTTGACTTGAAGGAACCTGACAACAGTAAGCATCAGTTCTGTCCTAATGTGATGAAGGTTAAGACTTTTGATATATTAGTATTTAGACTTATTGTTTCTATGTATCTTTGCTTCCCTTAATTATTTTTTGTTCTAAAATGGGAGAAACCAATATTCATATACGTGATGACGGTTTTAAAACTTTTAAAACGTAAGTCACTACTCACAAAAATAAGGTATATAACATTATTTTTTTAAACCTATTATTATGAAATTGACCTTGATGTCTCTAGAGGCTATTATCCTGAGGTCTTAGGAATAGCAACTCATTACCTCAAAATGTCTAGTTATTATTAAGAAGTTTATACAGCTTTGCTACCTGTTGACTCTACCATGTATATATTTTTCTAATAAATACAAATATACATGCACAGCTGTCATGTAACAAATCTATATATGTGTGGTCATGAGTGTAGTGACTTTCACCAGTCCATATATTTTTATCGGTCAGTTTGCCTATAAAT
>NW_006399923.1:1504524-1510476 GCF_000299155.1 Elephantulus edwardii | reverse complement strand
GTTTTTGGATAATCTTCAGTAGAATCTTTCTTGCATCTGAAATCAATGACACTGTTCTGTACTTTCCACACTCAGTTATGCATGCTAGTGCCTATTATTACTTATTTGTTATTGTTATGTGCTGTTCAGTCTAAAGAGACTCATAGCTGACCCTCCTATAGGTTGTCAAAGGCTACAAATTACATGGAAAGACAGTGTCCATCTTCTCTTTTGAAGAAATTGTTAAATTTGAATTACATACATTTGGGTTGGCAAGGCAAATCCTTATCATTATGCTGTCATCGTGCATAACTACACTTAAAATAATAATTCTCTGTGATACATATCTTGTGTACCTCTCCACACTTGTTCCTTCTCTAGTTATAATTTGCTGATCACATAATAGCCAGGTTTTTGGCTATTAGAAAGCATTTGATTACAAAGAAAATTTGTGGTTTTTTAATTTAATATTTATATTTTAAAGTGATTGCTGGTGTTAGGAAAGTGCTTTATACAAGTATTCAGTCAATGACTGAACACATTAAGAGGCTTTATCTCACTTGTGATGCTTTTTTCATGTGTAATATTGGAATTTACATTGACAGTATTGAATTATATAATTTACTCCATTCAAAGTTGGCAAATTTGTAATAATGTAAAACACTTTGAGAGCTCTACTAATAACTCTGACTTAATTTTAACTCATCAACTAGACATGAACTGTTCTACAAAGTAACATCCATTCTCTTAGCAATCGCACAGTCTCACTGGATTAGAATTAAGTAACTCTAATGACTTGTCATAATTTATCATGCAGAGAATGCATAAATCTATACTTTCTATTATTAATCTCATTACTCTCATGCATGACTTGGTATTATAAATCACCTTGAAAAGAAACATGTTTTCATTCATTCTCTTTAGCATACTATATTGAAATTTAATTTGCATGCTGAGATAAAATGCACACACAACTAGAAATGAAAGATGTATATTTTATATCAAGTGTTACGACTTACCTTTTTCTTGAAATTGTGTTAATTTTAGGTGTCACTTCAAATTGAATTGCATATTTAAACTTGTATGTACAAATATTGCTATTGTTATGTATTGCGAGGTTGGACCTGCCTTATAGCTGACAACAAGTGGGTTTTCAGACATAGTAAGTTATATGAGAGGAGTTTTCCTGTCTTTCTCAAGTGGAGGAGCTGGTGGATTCAAACCAGTTATCTTTGGATTGATAGTGCTACTTCTTATCACCACACCACCAGACATCTGTTTTTGCACACAAAGCTCAGCATTTTTTGTGTAATGTTGGAACCCGATATATAAATTTTAATATGATTTCACATTTAATAAATTATTATTTGTAAGTCTTAAAATATTAATTCTTATAATTATAGTTTTTCGAAGCAGCAGTGGCATCAATTTTCTAAACAACATGCCTCCGGAACTCTATAAACTCTGATAAATGTCAATAGTTACAGAAAGGTTTCAAGCCTTTTGTTCATAAAGATGCTATGAGTTGTGCTCGATTCAAAGGTAATCAACAACAATTATAGTTTATTAACTCTGTGATTCATTATAATATATATGCATATATAATTAAAATAGATAAAAAATAATTTAAAAATTAAACTATCTGAATATTAATGTAAAATCCATCATTAGGATTATTACAATATTCATCACAAAAGACTTTGATGATATATGAGCTCATGTAGCAACAAGATAACATATAGGTGTTACTGAATAAATACTTTTCTATATGTACTATGATACTATTCCTACAAACCTGTGGTCAATATTATCTCTAATGCAGAAGTACAATAAAGTTGAGAAAGGATAACTTTCAGAAATGGTTTATAGTTTTCCTGACTAGAATAAATGTATAATTTGTTAGTGATTTTTATTTAAAAAAAAATAAAACAATAAATAATTTTAACCTCTTATATTCATTGTGCCCCACATTTCTTCTTAATAAAAATAAATAAAATAGACATCAAGAGAAGACTTAATTATTTGAAACTCAACTTATTATTAGTAGAGCTAATAATAATAAGAGGTTCCGTCATTCTTCTCCTCCCTCTCAGATATCTTTTCTTATAAACATGTCATAATTACAATTTTTAATCAAATATATACATCAATATAGTAGATATCAATGTATATCTAATCAATGTATAGTTATATTTTCATTATTTAAAAAAATTTATGATTCCTTATAAGACATCTTAAATATTAATTCCTCAAAGCAACGATACAAAATACAGAAAAATGTGTTATAGGCATAATACATAGTGAGATCAGCCCAAACAGTGAATTTTTTCCAAGTTTATTTTATAATATTAAAGAAAATAAACATAACACTGAGGGAAATTCAAGTAGTATATGTTTTTAAAAGGGAATTCAGGTGGCTTCGTGGTAAGGAGTTTTGCTGCCAGCCCATAGACAGGTAGCTTGAATTCACCAACTGCTCCACAAGCAATCTCCTACTGAGAAATTTACAACCTCTGAAAACTCACTCACTGGACAGTTAGCTATAAACCATTTCTTGCTCTTTGGAAAAGAGAAACAACAGTTATAATTTTTCTTTTGCTTTTCAAAGAGAGGAGCAAACTGGTGGAGGAGGAGGGCTGGGCAGGGAGAAAAGTGCAACGATGAATGAATGGAAATCCAAAATCTCTGTAAATGTTCATTAAAACTAATAGATTTTTTTAAAGTTCTAAAGAGCAAAACTGTTAAAGACTAATGTGCATCTGATAAAAATATGTGTTTTCTATTCCTATCTGAAAGTTGGACAATGAATAAAGAAAATCGAAGAAGAATCAATGTCTTTGGATTGTGATGGCCTGTCTATATTTGTTTTATCAACTATGCAAAAAGTATTTGGCTGTGTAGATCATAAAAAATGTATGGTTAATATTGGGTACAATGGGAATATCAGAGTTCTTAATTGTTCTCATGTGAAACCTATATTTAAAACCAAGAACCTGTTGTTGTCTGTGACAGAGCCAATGATGACTGCATAGTTTAAAATCAAGAAAAGTGTGACCAGGGCTGAATTCTTTCTCCATATATATTCAATCTGTATGAAGAATAAGTCATTAGGGCATTTGGAAGATATGAAGATGAATGTGACATCATAATTGGAGGAATACTCATCAACCTGTCTTCTACAAGTGACACAACTGCACTTGCCCAAAGCAGAGAACTTGAAACATTTCCTACTGGAGATCAAAGACTTCAACCTTTAGTTTCACACAACCTTTAGAGCACATTTTTAACATCAGGAAGACATAAATCTTCATAACTGGACCAATAGACAACATTATGATAGAGATAAGATTGATGTTGTCAATGATTTCATCTTGGTTGATTAAACAATCCACATTTTTGCAAATGACAGTAAAAAAATCCAAAGAGGTCATATTTGATAAATATTTTGTCTAGAAATTCTCTAAGGTATTAAGAAGTGATGATGTCAGATTAAAGACTAAGGTGCATCTGATTAAAGCCATGATCTTTTCAAGTACTTATTATACATCTGAAAGTGGAACAATGACTTAAGATTACAGAAAAAGAATCAATGCCTTTGAATTGTGGTGTTGGAGAAGAGTACTGAATGTTCCATGCACTGACTAAGAGGAAGCAACTTTGTCTTAGAAAAAGTGCAACCAATGTGCTCATATTATAATGAGAAGGTTATTATTGGAATAGATATCATGCATGGAAAGGTGAATAATTAGTGAAAGAGAAGAAGACCCTCAATGAGATAGACTGGCATGATGACTATAGTAAAAGACTCAAGTTTATTAAAGATGATGAGGATGGCATACCTGAGGGCAGAGTTCAGATCCATTGTTGATTGGATTGTTATGAATCATAGCTGACTCAAAGTCACTTCAGAACTACAACTATAATTTCTTTATACTTGTTGTCTTATCTTAATCCTTTTTCCCTCCAGGGAAGAAATAATTTTTGAGTCAGCTCCTTTACTATTCATATTTACCTATAAGGATTCCTAGAAAGGAAGGATATTTCTTTCATGAAGCTCAAATCATTTTTATGTCATGCAGATCACAAATCTCTAATGTGTCTCAGAGTAAGAATTTTATTGATAGTTTTAAATGACTGATATTTTCAATATATTGTCATATCTTTCTTCTAGATTTTTGTGGGTGATTTAAAACTACAAACATTTCAGTTAGTAGACAAATATTTACATTTAGCACAAAGAGTCTTTGAAAAAAGAATAGACTGAATGCATTTAATAAAATATAAAAATAATTGCTACTATTTTCAGCATCATATTAGGTATTGATGATTTTTGGTTGAACAAAATATTATTCTGATTTTGAGATGTAAGGAATGTCTTTAGATTCATGAAAGGTTTTTGGGTGCTGTTGTTGTTATTGCTAGAATTGCAATGAATCCATTTCATGAAAATCCAGAAATATTTTAATTATGTTTTGTTAGATAGTGACAATTCCTCTTTTCCCAAATTCCTCAAAAGGATCCCCAAGGTGTATTTCTAGAGAGTCTTTTGTTATTGCCTTTGAGTTGAGCATGATTCATAGCAACCTTGTGAACAAAATATACAAAGTCTGTTCTATCCTGCGCCATCCTCACACTTCCTGACATACAAGAGCCCATTGCAGCAGTCACCATGTCAGTCCACCTGGTTGAGGTTCTTCTTCTCCTTTACTGACCCTCTACCTTTCATAGCATCATATCCTTCTTCAAGGAAGAGTACCTCCTAGCAACATGCCCAATGTATGTGAGGCACAGAGCACCTGATTGCACTCTCTCCAAAACATATCTGTTCATTCTCTTGGCCATCCATGGAATATTCAATGCTCTTATTCAACATCACAGCTCAAAGGTGTCAATTCTTTTTTCTGTCATCATTATTCATTTTCCAGCTTTAAGACACATAACTAATAACCAGAAAGATCATGGTCTGAATCAGATGCACCTTAGTCCTCAAACTCACATCACTATTCTTCAATAATTTGGAGAGATCCCTAATTGCAGATTTTCCCAGTGCAATGTGTCTCTATTTCCTGACTGCTGGTATCAAGGGTATTTATTGTGGATCCAAGCAAGATGAAGTTGTTGACAGTTTCAATCTCCTCTCCATCCATTATGGTACTGCCTATCAGTCCAATGGTAAGAGTCTTTATTTTTCTGACCATGTGATGCAATTATACCAAAGGCTGAAATCCCTGATCTTCTGCAACAAGTGCTTCAAGCCTTTCTCACTTTCAGAAAGCAAGGTTGTCACAAACAAATGGATTAAGAAATTATAGTATATTTGCTTAATGGAATACTATGTAGCACGCAGGAGCAATTACTTTATAAATTATTTCCTGACTTGGGAGGGACTGGAGAGCTGTATGCTGAGTGAACTAACTTAGTTCCATAAGGATAAATATTGTATAAAACCGTTACTGTAGAATGAGTATAAGAATTCAGGAGGGGTGAGAGAGGCTGGAAGCAGAGGGATGTGGATGTGCAGGGGGGAAGGGGGATTGATCATTGGGTTGTACAATTTAATGGGTGGGATGCTGAGGGAAACTGAAAGAATTTGTTCAAATTTGTATTTGAATTTTGTAAACTAGTAGGAAGAAAAGAATGCAAGGCTGTGTCATCTATACAACACAGGTCATTGATGAGTCTCCTTCCAAATCTGATGCTACAATTACTGCAACACTGGTTTTGAGCAATGTGGAGTTGGATAGGATGGTAGAGTATTTGGAATTTTTTAATCTTACATTTCATACAATCTTTGAGAGTTATAATCTATGAAGATAGAACCCATTTATATATTCCATATATTATAGAACCATCTTGTATGGCTTCTTCATAAAAGACTTAGTCACACACAGAGTCTGAAGCTTCATGTGATCTATGTTGCAAGGCAGGATCAGTCCTTGGAGAAGGACATCATTCTTGGAAGGGTGGAGGGAC
>NW_006399923.1:1502808-1504264 GCF_000299155.1 Elephantulus edwardii | reverse complement strand
TATATGAGAAGCTGACATTTATGAAGCAAAATGCAGTTTCAGGATCACCAGAAGACTCATCAACAACCTGTGTGAAGCATATTATACAACCTTGCTTGCCAAATGTGAGAAAGACTTGAAGTATTAAGTTTAAAAGGGTAAATACTGCAGCATGGATTTAAATATGAATTGCATATCAACATAAACAAAGCAAAACCTTCACAGAAAAAAAAATCATCATGACCAAGTGGGATTCAAAACAGTTATGGAGGATGTTTTAGCATAAGAAAAACCAGCAACATAATTTATTACATTAACAAAGCAAATAATAAGAACTATAGGATTCTAGCAATTGGGACAGAAAAGGCATTTGACAAAATGCTCATCTTTTTCTGATTAAAACACACAGAAAAATAGGAATAGAAGGGAATTTCCTCAACATAAGTGAAAAGTATATACGCAAAACCAAGAGCCAATGTCATTTTCAATGAAGAAAGACTAAAAGCATTTCCCCTGAGCACAGGGACCAGACAAGGATGTCTAATTTCATCACTCCTATTCAATATTGTCCGGGGTTAAAAATATTTGTTTTCTTGACATTGAGATATAATCCACACCGAAGGCTGAATTCCTGGATCTTCTGCAGTAAGTCATTCAAATCCTCCTCACTTTCTACAGACAAGGTTGTGTCTGAATAATGCAGGTTATTGACGAGTCTCCCTCCAATCCTGGTATCACACTCTTCTTCATAGAGTCCAGTTCTCAGATAATTTGCTCCGCATGCATATTAAATAGTTATGGAGAGAGAACACAATCCTGACATACACCCTTCTCAATTTTAATCCATCTGGTTTTTCCAGCTCTGCACAACATCCTCCTTATCCAGCTTTAGGTTCCACATGAGCAGAACTAATTACTCTGGGATTCCCATTCATCTCAATATCAGCCACAACTTGTTATAATTCACACAGTTAAATGCACCAATTTTACTGAGTCTCTTAATCAGGAAAGGGTGTTGCATTTTGTCAAACGCCTTCTCTGCATCAATTACAAAGATCAATTACAAAGAACATATGGTTCTTCTTAGTGTGGTGAATTAGTTGTTTTTCTTATGTTGGATCATCCTTGCATGCCTATTATGAATCCCACGTGATAAATTATTTTTTTATGTGTTTTTGGATTTACTGGCTAGGATTTTGTTAAGGATTTGATATCTATGTTGATGAGAGATATTGGTCTGCAGTTTTCTTTTTTGGTAATATCTTTGCCTGGTTTTAGTGTTAAGGTTATGCTTGCTTCACAGAATGTCTCTGAAAGTGTTACTTCTTTTAGTGTTGGATTGTAGGTGGTTTTTTTAAATTTGTTTATTTTTTTTAGATTTGTTTATTTTTTAATAGTTTAAGTAGAATTGGTAATAATCTTCTCTGAATGGCTGGTAGAATTTAGCTGTGAAGCCATCTGGTCCAGGATTTTTTTT
>NW_006399923.1:1495325-1502708 GCF_000299155.1 Elephantulus edwardii | reverse complement strand
AAGGAATTTATCCATTTCCTCTAGGTTTTCAAATTTATCAGAATATAGACTTCATAACATTTCAGTATTATTGATTTAGTTTCCTCTGGTTATATTTTGCTGTTACCTCTATTGTTAATTAATCTAGTTATTATTGTCTTCTTTTTTTTTTTATTTTGTTAGGTTTGCCAATGGTTTTTACCATTTTACCTTTTCCAAAAACCAGCTCCTGGTTTTGTTAAGGGTTTCAATTATGTTTCTGTTTTCTATCTCATTGAATTCAGCTCTTGTTCTTATAATTTCCTTTCTTTTTGATATGAGGTTAGATTGTTGTTCTTTTTTCTATTTGATGAAGATTTTTAATAAAGTCATTAATTATGCTTCTTCCTGTTTTTAGAGGGGTTTTTTTGTTTGTTTTGTTTTGGTTTTTTATTTTTTTTTATGTGTTTGTATGTTGCTTTTAAGTAGCACCTGAGGACAGCCTTAGCTATATACTGTGGGTTTTGGTACATTATATTTTCACTATCATTTGTTTCAAGGATTTTTTTTTCATTTTCCTTTTAATTTTCTACAATCCAATCATGTTCTAACAGGGTGTTATCTAGCTTCCATTTTGTTGGTTTTGTAAGATTTATCCTCTACTTGTTTTATGACATTATGGTCGGAGAAGAGACTATATTATTTCAATGTTTTTTTTTTAATTGGATGAGTCTACCTTTTTATGTCCTAATATGTGTTATATGCCCTTGAGAAGAAAGTGAATTGTATTTTTGTTGGCTGCAGTACTCAGAATACATCTACAAGGTTGAGTTGGTTGACTGTATAACTTAGATCTTCTGCGTCTTTTTTTAAGTTTATTTTTAGTTGACTTCTCCTTTGGTGAGAGTGAAACATTAATGTCTGCTACCACTATTGTGGTGCTCTCTATTTCTTTCTTTAATTCTCTTAAGAGTTGTTTTATGTATTTACCAGGTCTACCAGTTGGTTTATAGACATTGACCAATGTTATGTCATCTTGTTCTACTATGACTTTAATCATTATATAATGTCCTTCCTTATCTTTTATATCATTTTCATTCTGAAGTGTATTCTATCAGAGATGAGTATTGCCACTCCTGGGTTGTTTGTGGTTTGGGGTTTTTTTTGTGAATGTCATTTGCTTGGTATATTTTCCCCAGCCTTTTATTTGAGTCTAACTTTTTCTTTATTTCTTAGATGTGTCTCTTGTAGACAACATATTGACTCTTTTATTTGAAAAAAATACATTCTGCTACTCTTTTTCTTTTTATTGGTGCAATTAGTTTATTGACATTAAGTGTGATTATTTTTTTCCAAAGGGACCAAACTCTATATTTCTTTTATTAATTATTAAATTTTATTAGTTTTAATGAACATTTACAGAGATTTTGGGTTTTCATTCATTCATTGTTGCACTGTTTTCTCTACCCTCATACCAATTGACATATTTCTCGCCCCCCCCAGTCTGTTTTAATTGTCCAATTGCCACAGTGCTTGTCAAAGCCAGTTCTGATTAATCTCCTTTATCAGTGTGTCCTTTGCCATTCCCTATCACTCCTCCCTGAGAGAGACTTCACCCTGATTCATAAGGAAAAGGGGATGGCGTATTCTCTTAGCTACTTCCTGCTGAAAAGGGATGCTGTAGGTTTCAGGGGGAAGATATTCTCTCACTATTCTAAAGGGCCCCTTTGGAAATAGGGGACACATAGACTATTGTGGAGATTGATTTTGGAATTTAGATGCACTGTTATCAATTGTGCTTAGCCGCACATGTTCATATCCTTGAAGATGTATCATGGAAGTGTTGCAGCCTACAGGCTAGATTTTGTCATTGCCGTTTTGCTGTGTTTCATTTTATACGTTTCTGGTTACGATGGTCCATCCACTTTCATTTGGTGCTTCTGTGTGAAATACTTCCCTAAAAAGTTCTTGTAGATTTGGTCTTCTTCAAATTTGATGGAAAGCTTTGCTGGGTACAGGATCCTTAATTGGCAATTTTTCCCCCCAATTTCCTTTATATGCCATCTCATCGTCTTCTTGCTAGCATGGTTTCTGTTGAGAAATTAATTTAATCTAATTTCTTTTCTTTGTAGGTGAGTCTGGTTTTTTGGGGTTTGTTTTGGAGTTTTTTCTTGGGTTTTTTTTTTTGAGATGTCTTTTACATGAGCATTTCTTGGCCTATCTTTAGCTTCTCAGCATTCTAGACAAAATTTTAAACTCCTTCTTGGTATTTATCATAATTCATTATCTCTTGTTTCTGCATGTATTTTATTCTTCTCATATCACATCTTTACAACTCTTAGAAATGGATAAATTGAGACAAAAGAAGCAGTAAAAAATAAAAAATAAGTTATTTTTGTTGTTGGGTGCCTTCAAATTGAATACAACTCACAGCCACCCTATAAACAATGATCCTGTGCCAACTTCACACATCCTGACTTCATTGCAGCAGTCACCATGTCAATCAACCTCATTGAGGGCCTTCCTCTCCTTTGCTGCCCCTCCACCCTTCCCAAAATCATGTCCTTCTTCAAGGAATAGCATCATCTAGCAGCATGCCCAAAATATGTGAAGCAAAACCTCATCATTCTTGCCTCTAAAGAGCACTCTGGCTACACCTTCTACATGACATATCTTTTTGTTCTCTTGAGTTTCCATGGGTTGTTCATTGCTCTTCTCCAACATCACAGCTCAAAGAGGTCTGTTCTTTTCTTTTCATCCTTATTCAGATTCATACCAATTAACTTGTTTCAATTAACAAATACAGACTCACTAGTCTATGCCAAGAAATTTGGAAGATAGCTGTCTGACCAGCAACTTGGTAGAGGACCATATTTGTTTCCATTTCTAAGAACAGTGATACAACTGAATATGGCAACTGTTAAACAATATCACTAATAAAACATAAAAGCAAATTACTGATCAAATTAATTTAAAAATGACTGGAAATTACCAAAGTTTAAGCATAATTTAGAAAGTCTGTGGCACTGGGAATATAATTGCTGATGTCAGATGAACCTTGGCTGAAAGTAAGGAATACCAGAAGAATGTAGTGTGCTTTGTTGACTGTGCTTTATTGACTCTGCAAAGGCATTTGACTGTGTGGATCATAAGATGTTGTGGCTCACATTAGAAAGAAAGGGATGAAAGATGTACTAGAAGAAAACTCTCCAGGTATTAAGGAAAACAAGGAAATTCAAATTCAAGAAGCTTAGTGTGCTTCACACAGACTAGAAAGAGAAACATCAAGACATATCATGGTTAAATTATCCAAAATAAAAGATAGAGAATATTAAAAGCAGTGTAAGAGGGAAAAAAGTTACCTTATGTAAAGGAGAATCAGTTAGATTAAGTTTTGATTTCTCAACAGAAACGATGCCAGTATGATGACAATGAGACTGTATATACAGAAAGTTGAAAGAAAATAATTGCCAATAAGGATCCTCTCTTCAGGAAATCTCTCTGTATCAATTATGAAGAAGAAATTAGATCATTTTTAGAAAACAGTAACTTAAATAATTTGTGTCATCAAGTTGAGTATTCATAGCAACCCTATGAATAGCAAATCTGAATTCAGTCATATCCTATGCTACCATCACCATTTCTGACATATGTGAGCCCACTGCATCAGTCATGGTGTCAATCCATCTGGTTGATGGTCCTCCTCTCTTTTGATAAAGCTTCACTTTTCCAAATGTTATTTCTCTCTCCAAGGAATAGCTTCTCCTACTAATAAGTGAAAGCATGTGAAATACAGCTTTGCCATCTTTGCTTCTAAGAAGCACTTTAGTTGTACTTTCTCTACAAAATGTGTGTTTGTTCTTTTAGCAGTCTATCGGATATTCAGTACTCTTCTCCAACACTACAACAACTCAATGACCTCAGTTATTCTGTCATCTTTATTCATTGTCCATCTTTCAGATGCATAGTAAGGAATATAAAATATCATTACCTGAATCAGGTGCTCCTTAGGCCTCAAACTACATTGTTGCTCTTCAGTAATTTGAAGAGGTCCCTGACTGCAAACTTTCCCATTGGAATGTGTATACTAATTTCTTGACTGCTGATACCAAATATATTGATTGTGGACCCAAGTAACTTAAATCTGTTTACAATTTCAGTCTTTTCTTCATCTATCCTGTTTCCTGTTGGTCTAGTGGTGATAATTTATGTTTTCTTGATGTTGAGACATAGCTCAAATTGAAAGCTATAATCTTTGCTCTTCAGCAACAAGCACTTCCAGTCCTCCTCATTTTAAAAGCAGGGTTGTGTCATGTAACTATTGCAGGTTTTTTATGAGTCTTCTTCTGATCTTGATGCCACATTCTTCTTCACAGAGTCCAGCTTCACAAATTCATTTTCCAATACACAAAAGAAAGAGAATAGTTATAGTAGTATAGTGGGAGAGGTCAGATTGGAAGTTAGTTGAAATGAGGCAAAACAATAGCAAATATCATTTAACAATTGAAGCACAGAATTGTACTTAGCTTGACTGTTGGAAAACTGGAAATCATTAAAAGTGAAATGGAACACATAAATATCAACGTATTAGATACACCATTAATACACCATTTAATACACCAATGTATTAAATGCACCAGCCCCTTTGAATCAGGTAATTGTATGGTATACTATGCAGGGAATGAAAACCAGATGAAGTATGGTGTTGTGCTCATAGTCAAAAAGTTAATTTCATGTTCAATCCTGAAATACCATTTCTGAGTAATAGGAAAATATCTATACTTATACAAGAAAGACCAATGGTATAGTGAAGGTAAAAAAAAAAAATATATATATATATATATATAGTCATTGTTGTTGTAATGTGTGTTCTAGTTGGAACCAAATTATAGCTGATCCTCCTGTGGATTTTCAGTGGCCATATCATAGAGGAGATTATTCATCTTTCTCTCTTTGGAAGGCAGATGAATTTGAACCTGGTGTCATTTCCTTGATAGTGAAAGTTTTTAATCACTGGGCTACCAGATCTCATGTACAATATGTGAATTTTATTATGATTTGTTATCATATTTGTATATCTTGTTACAGCCACTTGGAAAATGTAAATGTCATTTAGTTAATGTTAGTTATAAAATGAGGAAGTAAAGTTTCTTTTAGAATAATTTAATATGCAAAAATTCTCCAATCTCAAAATACTTCTTTTTCAGATTCTAAATTAATTCGTTTTATTTTAAATAGTTATCAAACATAAACCATGGAATATCATAATCACATGCCTGAATTCCTTTTCCTTAAAGCAACTGCAGATTGATGTTGAGATTTTTGTGAATAGCAATAAAAGACAATTCTATGATAATTTCATAATCCATATTTCTTTATAACATCAAGGTGGCTGACAGTATCAAATTTATTAGTATATTGAAAGTGAGCCATTTAAAAAGTTTTTAAAGCTGAAATATCAATAAATCTTGATTAATATATACTATAAAGATTAGTCAGCCCTGCTTTCACTTTTTTTAAGATAGATCCAAGAAATAGTACATTAAAGCATATATCTGAATTTGCTTTGTGCTTAATAGCTGTCTGTAAAAAGGAAAATTGTATTTCTTCGCTTTATCCTTAATTTACTCATGAATTTCTTAAGTGTAGAAAGCCACTGATCAAGATTCTCATTAACTTAGATCGTGAAGTTGAACCAATCATGCAAATCCTTGAAACAATTTTAAGGGGAGTGGGAAAAGTGGTACTAGTCCTTGATGTCTTTAAGTTATATAACTTAATCCATTTCAAATATGCATATTAAGGATATAGTTTTATAGATCTTTTATAAGATTAGATAATAAGGATATATAATAATCAGGGTATTTATCTTATAGAATTTTTTTTTCTCCTTGTAAAAAGTTTTCATTAGGTATGTATATTGGAATTATAAATTTGTAATATTAATTCATAAAACTTGACATAGACCTACTTAATAGAAAAACTTTGGGCCAGTTTGCTAGAATAAAAAGGTGTAACAAAATATGTATTATTGTTAGGCACTGTTGAGTTAGAACCATTGCAGGGTTGACCCTCCAGTGAATTTTCAGAGGAAATTTTCAGTGTATCTTATGGAAGAAGAATGTTTATCTTTTTCTAGCAGAGCAACTGGTAAATTCTAACTGTGTTTTACAAAGAATGCAATTTTATATAATTATTACATGATCTTTTCAAGAAAAGTAGTGCATTATATTTTTTCACACACACACAAAAATAGGTTCAGCAAATAACACATGCATGAATAGTAACACTACCACAAACATATAGACATAAACAAAACTAAGTTATTGTCAATCTAGATATCTAAGCAAAATATATTACTGTCATTTCTCCTATTTTATGTTTGTTTAGATTTGAAAATATTCCTACGACTATTTACTAACTTGTCTCAAGATTATTTCTGCTCTTACAACTAAAATTAAAGTAATATTTGATAAACTAATAAGTTTCCTTTTGGCTAAATTATTTGAATTGTGGTAGTTGGTGGTGTCATCAAGTCAAGAACAACTACTCTACAAACAACAGATCTGAAACCTGCCCTAACCTTTACTATCCTTATCATTCTCATCACACTTGAGTCCATTGATGTAAATTCTGTATCAATTCATCTCATTGATCATTTTCCTCTCTTTCACTTAACCTCCATCTCCCCATGCATGGTGTTTGTCTCCCAGAAATAGCCTCTCCTAAAAACATTCCTAATTTGTGTGACAAGAAGCTTTATTGTCCTTACCTACAGAAAGTATTTTGGTTACTTTCTCCAAGACATATCAGTTTATTATTTGGATAGTCCTTAGGATATTCAGTGCTCTTCTACAAAACCAAATCTCAAAGGCATGAATTCTTATCCTGCTATTCCTATTCATTTTCCCACTCTCAGCTGTACAGTAGGTTATTGGAAAGATTATGACTTGAACTGCACTCATAAGTGTTTAAACTGAAAACATTGAGACTTCCAGTCTTTGGAAAAATACCAGACAGCTTTACCAAAGCCATTCTTCTACAATTAACAAGGACTTTGATCACTAATAGCTTCCAGTCACTTCAATCACCAATGATTGAAGACCAGATGACATCAAGGATATTATTCACAAAAAGAGTAAAAGATCAATACAATGATGGAGAAGAAATAAAAAACAAAAAACAGAAAACCAAAAACAACCAAGCAACCAAAAGAGATGTCAGAAGAGACGGTACAAATTTTCAAATTTTACTCCTCAAATGTCAAGAGTCTAAAAAAAAAAAAAGAGAAAGAGAGAGAGAGAGGAGTGATGATGTTTAAGTAAATGAACTGAACAAAAACTTTCAAAGGACAACTTTAGAAGACCAGGCAAAATATTCTAATTTTTATGTGCAGAGATTTAGAGATTAAAAAGGAAATAACTA
>NW_006399923.1:1484678-1492959 GCF_000299155.1 Elephantulus edwardii | reverse complement strand
AGACCAACAGGCTGTTGTGTGAACCGTGCTAGGAAACAGTAGTGAATGGTTTAAAATCAAGAAAGTTGGTGTCCTTTCTCCAACCTATTCATTGTGTATGATGAGCAATTATTTGAGAAGTTGAACTCTATGAAGAAGAATGTGGCATCATTTCACATTCCCACCAACAGTGAATAAGGGTTCCAGTTTCTCCACAATTTCACCTGCATTTGTTGTTTACTAATCTGTTGAATTTTGCTATTCTTACTGGAATGAGATTATATCTCATAATTGTTTTGATTTGCATATCTTTAGAACTAGAGGTTTTGAACATTTCTTCATGTGTTTGTTCATCATCTGAGTGTCCTTTTTGATGGTGTCTGTTCATATCCTGTGCATATTTTACCACTGGGTTTTTTTATCTGATTGTGGTGCTGAAGTATTTTATAAATTCTAGATATAAGTCCCTTATCTGACTTATCATTACCAAATTCTTTTTCCTAATCTGTGGCTTCCCTTTTTACCCTGTTGGAGAAATTTTTGGATGTGCATAAGGATTTTATTCTTAGAAGGTCCCATTTATTTATTTTATCCTCTCCTGGTCGTAGGTTTTTCAGGATGCTTGGAAGACTATTCATGTTGTGGATTAGTGCTTCTAGGGTTCTTGCAAGCTTTTCTTTAATGAATTTTATGTTGTTGTTGTTGTTGTTGTTATGTGCCGTTGAGTCGTCTGCAACCCTATGTACAACAGCCCTAAACTCTGCTCTTTCCTGTACCAATCTCACTGCCTCTAGCACACTTACCCTGAATGAAGTTTATTGTCCATGGTTTTAGTCCTACTATGGAAAGCAGTATGGTGCTTTATAAAAAATTGGAAATAGAAATACGATATTACCCATCAATTCCACTACTGGGAATATACTTTAAAGAAACCAGAACTACCACCCAACAGATATATGCACACCCAAGTTTATTGCTTCTTTGTTCACAATAGCAAAGAGTTGGAAACAACACAAATGTCCATCAACAAATAAATGGATAGAAAAGTTGTGATATAGTCACACAATGGAATATTATGCAACACTGAAAAACCAAGAACTCATGAAATAATAAACAAAATAGATAACCATGGAGGACATTATGCTAAGTGAAATATATTAGGCACAAAAAGACAAATACTACATAATGCCGCTGTAATAAAACAGGACTGAAATAGGTGTTGGATGGAAACTAAGAAAAGAAGGGATAAACAATGTACACAGCATTGAAACAGATGAGGGAGGGAACCATAGAAAAGGAATATATGATTAGGTATTATTAGTATGACAAGCATCCAGATTAAGAGCTGCATAGTAAAGTGTACTTGGGGAGGGGGCAGGGAGTATATAACAACGAAACAATTTTTTTTTCTTTTCAAAGAGAAAAGAGAACTGGGGGGTAGGGGGGGACAGGGAGGAAAATGTGCAACAATGTATGAATTAAAATCCATGTTTTCTATAAAATTTGATTTAAATTAAAATTTAATCTCAAAAAAAGAAAAAAAATGAATATAGATAAAAGAAGAATTTGGCATCAAGGTTTGAGAAAATATCATCAATAACACCCATTTTGGTTTTTTGGACATGTTGTAAGGAGGGACCAGTCCTTAGAGAGGGACATCATGCTTGAGAGGGTGGAGGGACTGCGCAGGAGGGGAAGGCCCTCTATGACGTGGATTGATTCAGTGACTGCGGTAATCAGGATGGGTGTATCGGAGACAGTGCAATTGGCACAGGACAGAGCAGAGTTTAGGACTGTTGTACCCAGTGTCTCTGAGTCACAAGCAACTCGACGGCACAAAACAACAACATCAATAACCTTCATTATACAGATTACACAACTTTGCTGAATGTGAGGACTTGAAGTGTTTACTGTGGCAGATTAGACTACAATTGAGATTCAGTATGCATTTAATATCAGTGTTAAGAAAACAAAAATTTTCTCCCCTAAATTGTTAGGCAACATCTTGCTAGATGAAGAAAGGATTGAACTCCCAACAAGTTCATTTTACTGGGTCTACAATAAACACACGTGAGACATTGCACTGGGAAAGTCTGAAGTCACAGATCTCTCCAAATTATTGAGAAGCAATGATGTTTGTTAGTTTGAGGACTATGGTATTAACTATTTAGGACATGGTCTTCAAAATTACTTGCTATGCTACTTAGAGCTAGACAGTGAATAAAGATGACAGAAAAATAATTTATATCTCTGAACTCTGGTGTTGGAGAAGAGTACTGAATATATCATGGACTGCCAAAATAACAAACATTTGTGTCTTGGAAAAATGGGTAGCCTTGAAGGCAAAGATGATAAAACTTGATCTCACGTACTTCAAACATGTAGCTATAAGAGGGTAGTTATTGAAGAGTGACATCATGCCTGTCAAGAAAGGGAGGAAAGAGAGGAAGATCCTCAATCAGGTGGATTAACCCAGTGACTGTAATAATGTGCTTAAGGTGTTCCAGTTTGTGAAGATGGACAAAATAGGACAAGAAGCAGATTTGTGATTACACTCACTTTGAGTCAGACTTGATGCAGCAGCACCTAAGGACAACAACAACAACATAATCCTCTAGTGGAGTTATAGACTGTGCTATCACACTCCTGACATAGTTTCCTCCTCTTTCTCTTTCTGGCTAATAAAGTGGGAATTCTGACCGTGAAGTTCATATGCTGCTAATCAAAGCTGTGATATATAAGGTCTCTTTGAGTGGCAGACAACTTGATTGCACATAACAACAATAGCAGTGTGAGAATATACTTTGTATTACTTCAAATTGTGTTGTTTGTTTCTTTTTTAATGTGTTGAGTCTTGCTTTGTGACTTAACATGTGGTCTATCATGGAGAATGTACTATGTGGATTTGAGAAGAATGTAAATTAAGTTCTTATCAAATAAAGTACCGTAAATTAATCCATTGTGTAAAACATAATGTGCATGTATTAAACATCATATATATGAATGATTGTATGCAAAACAATGAAAATTTTAAGAATACAAAGCAGTGTGTATTTTAGAAAGTACTCATTGCTATCAATTCTGCTATAAAAATAAAAGAAATAAAAATGTCTTGTTATTTACATGATAATTACTTTCTTAAATTGAAGAAGCTTTCTTTAAGTGCAGTAAATTCATATATTGAATTGCTAATATCATTGTAATTTTTCTCTACTGCTTCTCATCACAAGACTAGCAGTCAATATTATAAGAAAAAAGAATTGAAGCTACAAATGATTTTGTCTGGTTTGGATCAACAATCGCCTTTGGTACCAGCAGTCAGAAAATTAAGATATGTATTCCATTGGGAATATCCATTATTAGGAACCTCTCCAAAATGATGAAGAGAAATGATATCAGTTTAAACACTAAGGTGTGCCAGATTCAGGCAATAGTCTCCTCAATCACCTATTCGGAATCAGAGAGCTGAACAATGAATATCAATGGCAGAAGGAGAATTCACACCTTTGAGATGTGATGCTGGAATGGAGTACTGAGTATTCCATGGATTACTTAAAGAACAAATAGATATGTTTTGAAGAAGAAAAAAAAAATCAGAGTGCTCCTTAGAGGCAAATATGACAACACTTTTTCTTTCATAATTTGGATATGTAGCTAGATGAGGTTATTTCTTGAAAAGGGCCATCATGCTTGGAAAGATAAAGGGTCAGTGAAGGAGAGGAAGACCTCAATGAGATAGATTGACACAATGATTTCAGCAATAGGCTCTAATGTATCAGTAACGATGACAAAGACACAAGATATATAGGTAAAGTTTAGGTTGGCTGTTCTTCAGGTCACTATTAGTAGACATTAAAGGCACTTAACAACAATGAAAGAGAATTGGAAAGTCACTACTTTTTTTTTTCCTTTTTAGTTCAGAAATTCACTTTATAATGTTTATGACTTCTCAGTTCTCTTCAAAATTAAAATAGAACAAATTAAAGAAAACAAAAAGACAAAACAAAAATCAAATCAACATCAAAATATTATTTTTGTCTTGAAGAAGATTGAGAAATGACCGATATTGTAAGATAAATGTAGTGAGTAAAAGAAGTTCTCATTTTTTCAACATTAAAATACAATGATTGAGTTGTTAACAAGATTATAGGGACAGTATAATAGAAGAGCAAATAGAACAGTAATGATTTGTTTTTAAAAGGAATGTGACTCTTACTTGTTATTGTTTAGTACAGTCCAGTAGGAACTAACCTGTAACTGTCCTTTCAGTGAGTTTTCATCAATAGTAATTGGCATTTGAGGGAATTTTTTGTCTTCCTCCTGCAAAGCAGCTATTAGATTCCAAATACATGCCTTTGAATAGACAGCACAAACCTTTACAACTAAGCCACGTGAACTGTGCTAATGGATCTCAATTTTATAAATAGCTACAAAAAGTTTAACTCTTTTTTAAAAAAAAGTTTAACTCTTTTTAAATATTTTGGATGATACTTTAAAAATTTAATGAATTATTTTTAAAATTGTTCTAATGCACTGGTGGCCTAGTGGTATGAAGCTGCATTGCTATCCCAAAAGCTTGCAGTTCGAATCCACCAGCTGCGCTACAGAAGACAGATGTACAATCTCCTCTTGAAAACTGCCTCTAAAATCCTGCTGGAGAGTCAGCTAAGGGCCAGTATTTACTTAGCAGTTCATAATAAGAGTGACACAGTTAAGGAGTTGAACATGAATCAAAAGGCTGGTGATTCAAACCCATTAGCTTCTCTTTGTAAAAAATGTGGCAGTCTTCTTCCATAAAGGTTGGAATGTCATTAGGATCATTTTAATATATAATAATGTCATGATTAGTCAGAATTGACTCAACTATTAGGGATGAACTTTGATAATGTAGACATCATATTCTTAAAGACTTTAATATCTAAAATTGTGGAATAAAATTTCTCTTGTGCATTTTATCCTTTACCTTCTGCACTTAAAAAAAATCATGTCACAACGGAAAGATTTATTAATAGTATATATTTTTATACAATCAACTGCTCTTTCTCTTTTAGCAGAGATCTAAAAGAGTTTAAATACACTGATGGCATCCTGCCAGGAATTAGCTGCAGGTAGAAAAGTAGAAGGAATAAAAAAGTAAACAAAGTCTCAACCTGCTGAGAGAGTTGCTCTAAGGTAGATAATAAAGACAGCAGGTATATATGCTAGGTTTTTGTTCAGGAAAAGAATGTTAGACAGTTTTCCTGTGGGTTGATTCTCTAAATCTTTCCTTTTCATGTTCAATATTACCTGTGCTAGCATTTCTACTGTACTTTCAAGTAGCTAGTTTGATTCTCAGCAGTGCTAATATTGGTTTCTTCTTAAACAAGAAAATGAACAAAATCATACAGTAGTTGAGATAGATTATTGATCTATTCCTGTGGAAAGTTTATTATATGGCTGTTGTACACAGTAGAGTCAGAACTGACCCATAGCTGACTCTCCAGCAGGTTTTCAGAAGCAGTTGATCAAACGGGGCGAGAATGCTCATCATTTCTCCATGGCCTTGAACCGCATGCCTTCAGGATTGCAGTGGAGATTTTTTTCCATTGGATATATATACATATATAGATATATTATGCTTACATATGTTGTTGTTATGTGCCATTGAGTCACCGGCGATTCAAAGTGATCCTGTGTACAACATCCCTAAAACCTGTTCTATCTTGTGCCAATCTCATTGTCTCAGATACACCTACTCCAACTACCCCAATCACTGAATGAATCTACCTCCTAGAGGGTCTTCCTCTCCTGTGCTGTCCCTCCAGCCTCCCAAGCATGATGTCCCTCTCCAAGGACTGGCACCTCCCTGCAACATGTCCAAAGTATATTAAATGAAGCTTCAGAATCCTTACCTCCAAGGAGCAGCCTGATTTAACCCTCTCAATGGTGAATCTGTTCATTTTCTTAGCAGTTCATGGTAAATTCAATATTCTTCTCCAATACCATGGCTCAAAGGCATCAATTCTCCTTCTATTATCCCTAGTCATTGTCTAGCTCTCTGACACATAGCAAGTGATTGCAGAGACCTTGGGCAGTATTAAGTGCACCTTAGTCTCCAGAGTGACATTATTACTCTTCAGTACTTTGGAGAGTTCTCTAACAGCATACTTTCCCATTGCAATACATATTTTGATTTCTTGGCTGCTGATGTCAAGAGAATTGACTGTGGAGCTATGCAAACTAAAGCTATTAACAGTCTCAATCTCTTCACCATTGATCACAATGCTGCCAATTGGTCCAGTGGTGAGAATCTTTGTTTTCTTGATATAGAACCTCAATCCATACTGAAGACTGTAGTCCTTGACCTTCTGCAGCAAGCACTTCAGGTCTTCCTCAGTTTCAGCAAGCAGGTTTGTGTCTTCTGCATAATACAGATTGTAGAATCTTCCTCCAATTCCGATGCCATGTTTCTCCTTATACAACCCAGCTTCCTGGATAATCTGTTCTGCATATAGATTGAAAAGGTATGGGGATAAAACACATCCCTGGCATTCACTCTTCCCAATTTTGAACCATGTAGTGTTTCCTTGCTCTGTTCTGATGACTGCTTCCTGTTCCAAGTATAGGTTTCGTATGAGCACGATCAATTGTTCTGTGATGGATTCCCATTCCTTTGAGAGTTAGCCACAGTTTGTTGTGATCCACACAGTCAAATGAAACACAGGTAGACTTTCCTCTAATACTCCCTGCTTTCAGTCAAGATCCATCTAACATTAGCTACAAAATCTCTAGATATATAATATCTCTATATGTGGAATATTTATATCTTTCTATCTATATCTTTTATCCATATCTGTCTATATATATGTGGGAAATAGATATAGATATATTCTTGTGTTGTTGTTGTTGTCATTGTTGTTATGTGCCATCGAGTTGACAAATATTCATAGTGACCTTCTGCACGAAGTCCTGAACCCTGCCTTACTGTAATTCAGCCTCAATATCTTTGACACACCTACCCCCATTACCTATTTACTGTGTCAATACAAATTATCTAGGATTTTCCTCTCCTATGCTGTCCCTCCAACTTTCCCCATATGATGTCCTTTATCAAGGACTGGGACCTCTTGGCAACATGCTCAAACTATGTGAGACAGAGCTTAAAAATCTTTGTCTCCAGGGAACAACATGGCTTCACCCTCTCAAGGTAGATCTGTTTGTTCTCTTGACAGTCCACGGTATGTTCAATATTATTCTACAGCACCACAACTCAAAGACATCAATTCTTCTTCTATCATTCTTGTTATTGCGTATCATTGATTGTCTTCCTTTCTTTCACAGATCCTTTACTTTTCTGAACATTATGTTTTTACTAAGACTCCTCCTAACAACATATCCAGTGATAATGAAATAATGTTTTATCACCTCTAAGTAGCACCCGGATTGCACTTCTTCCAAAATAGGTTCATTTCTTTTTTTTCGAAGTTCATGGGATATTACATACTCTTTGTCAAGAGTACAATCAATAGGCATCAATTCTTTTTCTGTTTTCCTTATTCAATTACAAACTTAAAAATGCACCAGAAACAAATGAAATACTATGTCTTGTGTTAGGTTCACCTTATTCTATAAACTGATATATTTGCTCTTTAGCATTTGAGAGAGTTTCTTGAAAGATAGTTATATCTGTACATAAAGTTTATAATATTTGAATTCACAGTTGTGTTTTAAACTGTAACTACCCTTCAGGAATGTAATTTGGTGCATCTCAATGTCAAGAAGGCAAAGATTCTTGCCACTAGACCAATAGGCAGCACCATGATAGATAGAAGATTGAAACTATAAGTAGCTTCATCTTGTTTGGATCCACAATTAATATCCTTGGTACCAGCACTAAGGAAATAAGGAGAATTCAGTGCACTGGGAAAATCTGCAGCTAGGGACCTCTCCAAATTATTGAAATGTATGTAATGATATCAATTTGAAGACTAAAGTATGTCTGATTCATGCCATAGTCTTTCTGATCACTTGCTACGCATTTAAGAGCTGGACAATGGATAAGAATGACAGAAAAATAACTGACTGAGGTCTTTGAGCTGTTGTTGTTGTTTGTTGTTATGTGCCGTCGAGTCGTTTGTGACTCATAGCGACGCTGTGTACAACAGCCCTAAACCCTGGTCTATCCTGTGTCAATCTCATTGCCTCTGACACATCCATCCCAATTACCCCAGTCACTGAATCAATCTACCTCATGGAGGGTTTTCCCCTCCTGCGCCGTCCCTCCACTCTACCCAGCATGACGTCCCTGTCCAAAGACCTGTCT
>NW_006399923.1:1470190-1484263 GCF_000299155.1 Elephantulus edwardii | reverse complement strand
GTCTCAGTCCATACTGAAGGCTGCAGTCCTTGACCCTCTGCAGTAAGTGCATGAGGTCCTCCTCAGTTTCAGCGAGCAAGGGGTTGTGTCATCTCCATAATGCATATTGTTGATAGATCTTCCACCAATCCTAATGCCATGGATCTCCTCATAGAGCCCAGCCTCTCGGATAATCTGCTCTGCATACAGGTTGAAAAGGTATGAGCTGTAGTGTTGGAAAAAAGCACTGAACATCCCATTTTTTTTTAACATCCCATTTTTTTAGACTGCCAAAGGAATATAAACACATATATCTTAGAGAAGGTGTAGCCTGAGTGCTCTTTGGAGGCAATAATGATGAGGCTTTACCTCACATACTTTGAACATGTTGCTAGGAAGGGCTATTCCTTATAAAAGGACATGATGCTGGGAAGGGTGCAGCATCAGCAATGGAGAGGAAGACACTTTATCAGATGGATAATAGGGCGACTGCCACAATGGGCTTTTGTGTATCAGGAAGTGTAAGGATGACGCAGGCCATAATGAGGTTCAGATCATTTGTTCCTGGGGTCTCTATAAGTTGTATTCAATACAATGGCACCTAACAACAACAACAACAACAACAACAACAACACTCTTTAGAAACAGCTTACTCTTTTTCCCAAAATTGTATTTAGTTGATTAGGGTTACTGAAATACTTTAAATTTATTCTTTCAGACAGTAAACAAAAAGTAATGACCATGTCTTTTTCTTAATATTTCATAGTTTTAAATAATTCTAGCTTACTGATTTTGAAATTGTCCTAGCAGGATTTCTATTTTTCTGTTATTTATAATGTTTGAACACAAACTGATTTCTTATAAAATTTGTATACTCTAATAAATTGTTCAAAATCGTTTTCTATAATGTGTGTATGTTGTTATTATTGTTAATGTTGCATACCATCAAGTTGGAACCAACACATAGTTGACCCTTCAGTGAGTTTTCAGAGACAGTAGACAATATGGGAAGAGACTATCCATCTTTATGAAACAGCTGGTGAATTTGAATCACATATCTGCACTGGCAGCACAATTCCTTTCCACTTAGCCACCAAAAGTCCCTAAAAAAATAAAAAAAGAATAAAAGGGGAATCTTTCAGGCCTTGAAAAATATTAATTAATCAGAACACTAATAATCTTGGCAATGGTGCTATATCCGACTTTACAGCACAGGAGAGGAAGAACCCAGATGTGATGGAATTATATAATAACTGGGGCAATGGGAGTTGGTGTGTTGGAATTAGTGAGACTGGTTCAGGACAGGGTAGGGTTAAGAGCTGCTGTACATTGGGTCACTATGGGTTATAGGCCACTCAATGGCACATAACAACAACAACAATGGAGAATCTGTATAGTCACTTAGAAATTTAGATTATCCAGTTCTATTAGATTTTAGGATTGGGGTTTCATTTCCTTATTAAATGCCATCTACAGATATCCCATAATAAGAAAGAGGGTAACAGAAGAAGGATCTGTGTATTTCATTTGTCACATAGGTGAAGAGTCCTGAATATTGCATGGACTGCCAAAACAACAACCACTGATGTCCTGGAGAAAGTGTAATCAGAATGTTTCTTGGAGGCAAAGTTTATAAAGCTTCACTTCACATATTTTGGACAAGTTGGTAGGAGATGTTATTCCTTGGAAAATGATGTAGTGCTTGGAAAGGTGATGAGTCAATGAGATGGATTGATGCAATATGTGTGGAAAGGGACTCAAATGTGCTGGGAATGATGAGGATTGTCTCTGTCCTTTTGCTGGCAGGGAGCAGCAACACCCTGATAGGGGTAAGCACAATGGAGATACACCACTCTGGGAGCGCTTCAGAGAGCCAAGTCCACTCTCTTGGGGGTTACAGCACACTTATATAACGGCAAGTAAGTTTTAAAATCTGAACAATAACTAAGAATAGAAGAATTGATGTCTGAGCTTCAGTGTTGGAAAACAGTACTGAATGTTTCGTTGACTGCTAGGTAAACAAACAGGTCAGTTATGGAGAAAATGAAACTAGGGTGATCCTTGGAGGTAAGGCTGAAAAACTCCATATCACATATTTTGTAGGTGTATTTGGGAGGGGCCAGTCATCAGAGAAGGACATGATAGGTGGTTAAGTAGAGGGTCACAGTAAGAGAGGAATACTACCAACAAAATGTATCAATATGGTGATTGGAACAAGATGACTCAAGTGTGTTGGAGATGGTGAAAATAGCACAAAATAAGAGAAAGTTCAAGCCCACTATTCATGTGATCTTTATGAACTACAGGTCACTCAATGACACATAAGAACAACATTCTCATTAAAATTTTAGATGACTGACATTCAGAGGGAGTTTCATATCAAGTATTATAGCAATGCCACAAAGAATGATATGCCAGGAGTTCTTATTTCAAAAAATTTGGCCCTTAATTATAAACCTTCTCTTGAACCAAATAGCTCTGTGAGATCCACAATGCTAGAATTGGAGATATAGAACTACCATGTCCAGAGACAACTGAATGCATAAAACAAATGCTAGCTAAAAGAAAAAAGTCACAACCATAGTGATGTCAAGTGAAAAAAATGGATTTCTGGTGGTTAAGAATCAACATTGGTATGTAAGTTAAATATGAAGTGCTCCTATCTCATACATTTGTAATGTAGGGACTTATTCTTTATGTTATTGTTGTGTACTGTCAAGTCGAAACTGAATCTCTAGGAGGTTCCTAGAGGTATTTAATTGGGCAGGAGAAGATTGTCCATCCTTCTGCAGAGCAGCTGGTGGCCTGAACTGTGTGCCTTTAGGTCTGTAGTGTAGCTTCTTGCCATTAGGCTAACAGGGTTGTCTTATTATTTATAACTAGAGATAAATCAACCTATATATGTATATTGGCAATCTCCTCTCATGTAAGCCTTTGGAGGATCAGCTATGAATTGGTTTTAATTTGATGATACATAACAAACTACACACACACACACACACGTAGAGAGGCAGATAAAAAAAATCTCCTGCACAATTACTTCTAAACAACTGCTGAAGTGTCAACTGTGAGTCAGTTTTTACTTGATAATACACATCATGAACAACAAATTTTCTTGTATCATTTATTTATTTTTCTTCTTGTTGATTGCCTTCACGTTGAGCATGACTCATAGCAACCCTATTAAGAAAAAGGTATGAAGCCCCTCTAATACTATCAACATTTATCAAAGTTCATAGAGTTTCTGGCCACTCCTGCTTTCAAAACTCTCATAATTGGAACTTTGTTCAATCCTATGTCACTCTGATCATCTCTAACAGACTTGAGCAGTCTCTATGCAGTCATTCAGTTAATCTGCCTCATGAAGTGTCTTCCTCTCTTTTGCTGACCTCTCACCTTCCCAAACGTGATGTTCCTCTCCAAGAAATATCCCCTACTAGCAGCTTGCCCAAAGTATGTGAGATGAAGCTTCATGACCTCTGCATCCAAGGAGCACTAAAATATATTCTCTAAGACACACCTATTTGGGTGTGGTTTTTTTTTTTTTTCATTCCATGAGATATTTAGCACTCTTCTTTAATACTAGAACACAAAAACAGTAATTATCCTTATTCACTGTCCACTTTCCAGATTGTTGTGGTTATATGCCATCGAGTCGTTTGTGACTCAAAGCAACTCTATATACAAAAGCCTAAACACTGCACTATCCTGTGCCAATGTCACCATCACTAACACACTCATTCCCACCACCCCAAAAAAGAATTGATTCATCTCATTGAGGGTCGTCTTCTCCTGCACCACCCCTCCACTCTCCCAAACATGATGTCCCTCTCCAAGGACCAGTCCCTCCTTGCAACATGCCCAAAGTAGTTCAGGTCCTCTTCAGTTTTAGCAAGAAGGGTTGTATCATCTGCATAACATAAATTAACAACATAAATTGTTGATGAGTCTTCCTCCAATCCTGATGCTATTTTCCTCCTCATTGAGCCCAGCCTCCTGGGTGATCTATTCTGCACATAGATTCAAAAGATATGGAGAATTTTCCTGGATAAATATATCTTTATATCTCACTGACTTAAAGAACATGTGAAGTACTTGACTATATAATGATGAAATCCAGTATCATATGTGTTGGAATTTCATGTGCCAGATGAAGAGAAACAACAGCCATGAATCTAAAAATGATTTTGTTAAACGTGGTCTCAGGAATCCAGATACTTAAAACTACTTGTTGGTGTTTTTGTTGTTGCTAAGTGCTGTAGAGTTGTAGAAGACCCATAGTGACCCTATAAACGAAAGTCTTGAACACAAAACGTTCATCTTTTCTCCAAGTTCACAAAGTTTCTGGAGGTAAGGTTGTTGGAAGTTTTTTGTTAGGTTTTTGTTGTTTTGTTTTGTTTTTTTTAAGTGAATGCCACTCCTGCTTCCAAGCCTATTTTATTTGGAAGATACACAAAAATCAGGCCTGCGGGCATTAGGCTTCACAGCCCAAAAGCCTTCTCAAAGGCAAGGACAAATCAGATCAACTCACACTCTATTGTGAGGTAGAGCCACACCCTAGTCTCAACCACAAACCAGAAAACACACCTTTGCAGAATCTGGCCCTTCTGCTCATTTTTCCAGCCTGGAAATAGGCCCAGACTGGCAGTCAATCTCCTTTATAAAGACAAGGCCAAATCTGATCAACTAAAAATCTTCAGGAGGGTCAGCTCTGGCTAGGTTTCAATTCAATGGCACAAAACTACATTATCTATACATGGTAAGGTTCTGGACTCATTACATTCCAAGTTGACATTGTAAGTAAGAAGAGATGCATCTGATTCTTATTTAGCCTTACTTTGGTGCTAGTGAAAACTGAAAGGTTTTTCAGTTATTTAAAAGTTGGACATACAACAAATGAAGGTGATTGTGATAAGAATTTTCACAAGTAGGTGTTGCATTAATAGTTTCAAATTGAGGATAAATTTACATAACTATAAAGGTCAACGGAAATGCAAAATTTGAGAACAAGAAAGAAGAACCAATAGTTGGAAAATACTGGCTTGGTGACAGAAAAGAGAAAGGAAGTAGAATGATGGAATTCTATATAAACAATGATTTATTTTATTGAAAATATCTTTTGTAAAAAAAACACAAACATTGTGCACCTGGTCCTAACTTGATAGACTACACAAGAATCAGATTGATTACATATGTGGAAAGAATCATTAGCAAAGATCAACTGTGCAAAGGAGGCCAGGTGCTGACTGTGGAACAGACAATGAACTACTCAAGTGCTAGTTCAAATTGAAGATAAGGTAGAGAAAACAAATCCATAAGAACCAAAATAGTATTTGAGTCTATCCTACTTCACTTTTAAAACCACCTCAAAAACAGGTTTGAGGCACCGGTCATTAAAAATTAAGGCAAGATGTGCTGTGGTATGATATGAAGGATAACATCCATAAAGAGAGAAAAAGTCCTTTGCCAAGATAGAGGATAAAGACCAAAATGAATGTGTGAAGAGACTCAAAATATTGCACTAGGACACTGAGACCCAAAATAAAGGGAAGAAATCAGGAAGTTAAAGAGTTGAACTGAAGATTTTGAAGGGCAGCTCATGAAGAAAAAGCAAGGTATTATACAAAATGTACAGAGAGCTATGTCAGAAAATTAAAAGGGAAGAACTCACTTGTCATTTTTCAAGCTGAAGGAACAGCAAAACAAAAATTTGAGCTTCAAACTGCTTTACAAAAAGATGCTATAGGTAAAATAACGAATGATACATGAAACATCAAAAGAAGATGGATAAAATAACAGAGTCACTGTTTCAAAAATAATTACCTGACAGAGAACCATTTCAGGAAGTAGCATATGATCAAGAACCAATGGTAATAATGGTAGAGATTCAAGCTGCTCTGCAGGAATTGGCATAAAAAATAAGGACCTGTGAATTAATGGAATTGCAATTGACATAGTTCAACAAAAGATGCAATCCTGAATGTGCACACCAAATTGTGCCAAGAAATCTGGAGCACAACTACCTGTCAACTGGCTGAAGAGATCCAACTTCATTTCTGTTTAAAATAAAAGGAGATCTAACAGAATGTGGAAATTATTGAACAATATCATATGCAAGCAAAACTTTTCTGAAGATCATCCAAAAATTACTAAAATGGCACATTGACAGAGAACTGCAATGAATACCCAGTTAAAAATCCGGTATTAGAAGAGTCATGGCACTAGGAATATCATTGCTAATGTCAGATGGATCATGGTGGAAAGAAGAGAGTACCAGAAAGATGTCTACTTGGATTTTTTTTATTGACTATCCAAAAACATTTTATGGGTAACATTGAGAAGAATGGGAATCCTAGAACACTTTATTTTGCTCATGGGAAACGTGTATCTAGACCATGAAGCTATTGTCCGAACAGAGCAATGGAATACTGTTTATTTCAAAATCAAGAGAGAAGTGTGTGAAGGATATGCTTTTTCTCCATAATCTTTTAACCTATATGCTGAAAAGATAATTTGAGAGGTTTGACTTTATGAAGAATGTGACATTCAAATTAGATGAAGATTCACCAACAACAACATTATTCAGATAAACAGAGCCTTTTCATTGAAACTGAGGAGGGATTGAAGTGATTGGTACAGAATATCAATGATGGCAGCCTTCAGTATGGGTTGCATCTCAATAACAAGAAAACAAAGAACCTTATTGCCAGACTGATAGACAGCAACATGATACATGGAGAAAAGACGAGAGTTATGAAATATTTCATTTTGTTTAGATCCGCAATCAACACCAGTGGCACTAGTAGTCTGGGAATATAAAGGGGAGATGTTTTTTTTTTGTTTGTTTGTTTTTTAAATGCTATCAAAGACCTCTCCAGAGTGCTAAAAAAACAACATCAGTCCAGAAACTAAAGTGTGTTTGATCCAGACCATGGTCTTTTCAATTGCTTGCCACATATCTGAGAGCTGGACAATGACTAAAGATAATAGGCAAGTTAATGTGTCTGAGTTTTGGTTTAGAGAATAGTATTGAGCATACCATAAACTGCCAAGAGGAAAAATAAATCTTTCTTGGAGAGGGTGAAATTAGGTTGATTCTTGGAGGCAAGGATTTTAAAACTCAATCTCACATATTTTAGGCATGTTGTCAGAAGAGACGAGACCTTGGTTAAGGAAATCATGCTTGGAAAGTGTACGTTCAGTATGTGATGGATTAACACTGACTATGTCTATGGAATCAGGCGTGTCAGAGATATTGTGGTTGGCTCAGGATAGGGCAAGGTTCAGAGCCATTATTTGTAGATCTCATATAATTTGCAGTCAACTTTATGGCGCATAAAAAGAATAATGGTCAAGTATTAATTGCCCCTAAGTCTGATAGTTGTGACCTGAAGATATCTTTTTTTATAGTTATATGTATGCGTGTATGTATGACCGTATCATTGTTGTTATGTGCTGTTGAGTCGTTTGCGACTCATAGCAACCCTATATACAACAGTTCTAAACTCTGCTCTGTCCTGTCCTGTGCAACCTCATTGTCTCCAAGACACTCATCCCTATTGCCCCAGTCACCGAATCAATCCTCCTCCCAGAGGGCCTTCCCCTCCTGCTCCTGCCCCCCACTCTCTCAAGCATGATGTCCTTCTCCAAGGACCAGTCCCTCCTTACAACATAACCAAAGTATGTCAGACGAAGTTTCAGAATCCTTGCCTCCAAGTTTAACCCTCTCCAGGATGAATCTGTTTGTTTTATTAGCAGTCTATGGTACCCTCAGCACTCTTCTCCAACACTAAACCTCAAAAATATCAATTCTCCTTCTATCCTCCCTGGTCGTTGTCTACCTCTCTGACGCATAACAAGTGATAGCAAAGACCATGGCCTGTACCAGACACACCTTAGTCTCCAGAGACACCCTGTTGCTCTTGAGTACTTTAGAGAGGTCCTAACAGCAGACTTTTGCATCACAATACGTCTTTTAAATTCCTGGCTGCTGGTGCCAAGAGTGTTGATTGTGGAGCCAAGCAGACTAAAGCTGTGAACAATCTCAATCTCTTCACCTCCATCCTTATGCCGCCAATTGGTCCAGTGGTGAGAATTTTTGCCTTCTTGACATTGAGCCTCAATCCATATTAAGATTTGCAGTCCCTGACCCTCAGCAAGTGGTTCAGGTCCTCCTCAGTTCCAGCAAGCAGGATTGTGCTCAGCAGAGGCAAAACCCCCCTTCCATACAGGTACAAAGTGGAGGATCTCAAGGCTGCATGAAACTCGGTTGGGCCTGAGGACCACAGGCCCTCGGGCCAAGAAGAAACTATCTATACACCAGTTCCACAGGACACATCATCTCTGTTCAGGACACATTACCAGTAAACATTGGAGATTCTGGTCACAGCATAAGAAACTGTTACCAGCTGGTGAATCTGGAATCACAGAAACCAAGGAAGCTTTAGATATAAGCTATCAGATCAAGGGCTAGACAATGGGAGATAGATGTAGAAGGGTGTGGGTAGAAGTGGAGGGGTATCTTGATTGATGGTGAAGCAAAGAAATAAGTAGGTCAGGGCACTTATGTCAAGGGCAGGGACAACACCAAAACTAATAGTTAATTCCACAATAAGAGATATATTTTCACTTTTACTGTTAAATGCTTATCTGTTGGGTACTTCTCTAAATCTGAACATTCAGATTGACACATACTAGGAAGAAGGATTGGCCATCCACTTCACAATAGCAGGCCTCTGAAAACCCTGTATGTATGATCATATATGAACATATATATGTCATTGTTCTTAGGTACTACTGATTGTGGATTCAAGTAATAATCACTGACAATTTCAATCTTTTCTCCTTCTATCATGATGTTGCCTATCAGTCCATTGTTTTGAATTTTTGTTTTCTTGATGGTGAGTAATTAAGGCTGTATAAATAGGTACATATGTGTATATGTGTGTATATAAATTCTAATAGATAGCTAGATAGATAAAAGCTTAACCATAGAGATACATATGTACATATATAAATACACATATAAAATATAAATATATGTTTATATGTGGCATTCTAGTCTAGTGGTAAAATGTTGCTGTCCGTTCACTGACAACAAGCAGGGACACTCTAATAGGAGTAAGCACGATGGAGACACACCACTCCAGGAGCCATTCAGAGAGTTGATCCAGCTCAATTTTATTGGGGGCTGCAGCGCACTTATATATGAACAAGTAAACAGGAAGACAGGATAGGGTGGGCTTGTAGACATGGGACATGTGGATTGGACAGGAGAACCTCAGCCTCGTGTGGACTACTCTGAGCTCAACAGATGACAACCATCTTCCCAGGTGGTGAGCTTTCTCAAGCTGGTAAGGCCACACTGGAGAGCTTTCTCTACACCATATTAAAGGCCGTTGGGAGGCTTGCCCTTATCCAGAGCTAGGCAATCTGTCCTGACCAGAGGCCCCCCCTTCCTCCCTAACATTCCCCAACATCTCCTCCATTTTTTTAAACGAATTCAAAGAGGGCAAAATATCTGGTGTAGGGCCTCTGGTGTTTCTTGGGAGGAGGATGATCCAATGACAGTAAGGATAGAAAGATTATTCAGAGCAACTGCTTGAGCATTTTGTCTTGTGAAGAGGTCTATGATTGCTCTTGTAATGACAACTGGAGAGATAATAGAAAAGGTTAGAATTGCCATAACTTGATTTCCAGATTGGATTGGGAGATGAATACAAGATAGCGAGGAGAGCCCCTCCTAGGAAATGCAGGTGAAGAAACAAAAGCTTACAAAACCCCATTAGCTTCTGCAGCTGTGACACTATTGATGGTCAAAGCAGTGAGAAGCAGAGTTATAAAGAGGAACACTGGGTTTACCACTCCCAGGGTTAAGGTCAAGAGCCTGTTGGTTGAATGCTGATAGCATGCCCCAGGTCACAGATGTCTGTGGCATCTGGGGCTTTGACTTCCTTTACCTCTGTCTCATCTTCTTGTCATGGATGCTCAATCTATGCACCTTCTCAGGAGGCAGGTTGGAATCAGACATGAAGAGCAGGAACTCAAAAAGGGTGTAGTTTGTTCTGTGGGAAAATACAAGCCAAGACTCTCCCAACAATTAGTAAAGGATTAAGCACTTTCCATACTTGATCTAATGGATCCTTCCATGTGACCCATATTGGCAGCTCACTAGAAGCTGTATCTGACTGCCAGTGAACACATATGGGAGATTTTGAAAAGGTTGCTCTCATCATATCTTTCCAATCTTGAGGGGTGTTTAAATTAAAGCTTAATTAAGTTGTGCCTACACCAACGGAGAACGAGCTCCATCATCTCTACCAGCTGTCCTAAGTTCTTTTAACTCTCTCCCAACACATAGATAGCACTGTAAAGGATGTTCAGGTGTGGGATATATGCCAACAAGAAACTCATGTGCCTCAGAGCTAGTATCACACTGATCACACAATGACTTGTGCAAAGGATGCTCAGGTGTTGGTGTTCACCAACAGAGCACACACATACCTCAGAGTTCCACCCATCTTCTCACTGATCACACAACTGTTTCTTCACTGCTTTCTCTATATTGTTCCCACCTGCTTTCTTTGTTTTTCTTCTGGGGAGACTGGAGTAAAGAAGAGGTGGTACAATCATCTTCTCTAAGTTCTTTAGAGCTGTTTTTAGATCCCCTGCCATAACACTTTATCTTTCATTAGCAGGGAGTTTAAACAGCTGATGGTGTATTTCTTCTAATGGTGCCAAAGTCTTTGTCAAAACCAGTTCTGATTGCTCTCTTTTGTCAGCATGTCCTTTGCCATTCCCTGTAATTCCCCCCTGAGAGAGATTTCACCCTGATTCAGTAGGATAGGGGGCACCGCATTCTCTTAGCTACTTCCTGCTGGAAAAGGGTGTTGTAGGTTCCAAGGTGAAAATCTTCTCTCACTACTGTAAAGGGCTCCAGATTTTCACATTGAAGATGTGAGCAGCAGTAATCCAAGGGGCAACAGCAACAATTGTTATCCAAAAGGAGATAGCTTGTGATTGCATAAGTTTGACCTCCTTAATTTCTAACAAAGACATTAAACACTTTGAGGATCTTTTAGATTGCTTGCTGAATTACCCATGCTAAAGCAAGGGAGTACTTGTCTGATAAAATGGACCTGGATCAGGTTCCCTGCTCCCTGACAGGGGCAAGTGTGGAAGGAAGAGAGTAGAAAGAAGAATGAATTTACCCTTGCTGAAGCAAAGGGTGCGTACCCGGTAAGATAGACCTATGCCAGGTCCCTTCCACCTATGTCAACTTTAAGCCTATGTCGGGTCTCCTAAACCTACATCAGGTCCCCAAGCCTACGTCAGGTGCCTGTTCCCTGATGGGAGTGGGCACAGAAAGAGGTACTCACCCGATCCATGATGGGAATGAGTGAAACCCTGGCAGGAGTGAGCACAGAGGGTATTCACCCAAAACCTTGATGAGAGTGAGCACAGAGGGTACTCACCTGAAGACTACATCAGGTCCATCCCTGTTGGGGGTACCATATGTTGCTGTCTGTTCACTGGCAGTGAACAGCAACACCCTGATGGGAGTAAGCACAATGGATACACACCACTCTGGGACCCTTTCAGAGAGTGGGTTCAGCTCAATTTTTGGGGGGGAGGGCTGCAACACACTTATATATGAACAAGTAGACAGGAAGACAGGATAGGTTGGGCTTGCAGATGTGGGACATGTGAATTGGATAGGAAAGCCTCAGTCTCCTGTGGACTACTCCCAGCTCCACAGATGGGAGCCATCTCCCCAGGTGGTGAGCTTTCTCAAACTGGTAAGGCCAAACATAGGAGAACTTACTCTACCCTGTATTAAAGGCTGTTGGGATGCTTTCACTTCTCCAAAGCTAAATGATCTGTCCTGTCCAGAGGCCGTCCCTTCCTCCCCAACATTCCCCAATAGTAATAAGTTGTGCTTCAATCTATATTGCATGTGGTTGGGACCCACCAGCTGCTCCTAAATAGAAAGATGGGCATTCTCATCCTGTGCAATTTATTGTCTCTGAAAATCTGCTGGAGCATCAGTTATGAGTTGGTTCTGACTCAATAACATACTTTGACAAAAACATTATCTACATAATTGTTATGTAGTACCAATGATGAATACAGATATGATATACTGATAAATCTTAAAAATAGAATCACCCTGAATGTGCATGTAAGTAAAAAATAGAATGCTAGAACAAATTAAAAAAAAAAAACGAACACCACCCAAAACAACAAAACCTGCTAAACAAAGAAATATCCAAAGACACACTCACATTTGGAAATCTTACTGCCTATCTCTAGACCATTGTTAAAGTCATTGTGTCCATTCACTTGGTTGAATGCCTTCCCTCTTAGACTGACATTCCACTTTACCAAGAATGATTTCCCTTTCCAAGGAATAGCCTCTTCTAACATGATTCCTAAAATATGTAAAACGAAGTTTCATCATCTTGGCCATCAAAGAACACTCCGGCTGCACCATCTCCAGGACATATCTGTATATTCTTTATTGATGACATATACCATTGCTGTTCCTGTCGTGTGCCATCGAGTCACCTGTGACTCATAGCAATCCTATGCACAATAGTTCTGAACCCTGTCCTATCCTGAGCTGTTCTCCCTCTCTTTAACACATCTAACCACATTTCCTCAATAACTGTGTCACTTCATCTCTTCCAAAGTCCTCCTTTCTTCTGCTGTCTCTCTACCCTTCTAAGCATGATTTCCTTCTCCAAGGACTGGTCGCTCCTGGCCACTTGCTCAAAGTATGTGAAATGAAGCTTCGAAATCCTTTCCTCCAAAGAGCAACTTAGTTTCACTCTCCAGGACAAATTTATTTGTTCTCTAGGCAGTCCGTAAATTTTTTAAAACTCTTCTCCAGCACTACAACTCAAAGACATTGATCCTTTCTCTGCCTCTTTAGTCATTTTTCAACTTTCTGGTACATAACAAGTAATTGCAAAGACAATGGCCTAGATCAGGTACATATTAGTGTCCTGATTGATATTGTTGTCCATTAGCACTTTGGAGAGGTATCTGACAGCAGATTTTCCCAGTACAATTTGTCTTTTGATTTTAGAACTACTGGGACCAAGATCTTTGATTGTTAAACTGTGCAAGTGAAAACTGTTAACGATCTCAGTCTCCATTCCATTTATTGTGGTGCTGTCAACTCGTCCAGTGAAGAGATACTGTTTTCTTTAAGTTGAGCTTCAAACCATATTGAAGACTTCAATCTTTGATATTCAGGTACTCCAAGATTTTTATAAGCAAGTTTGTTTTTGTTTCATATGCATAGCACAAGTTGTTGATGAGTCTTTCTCCAATTCTTATGCCACAATCTTCTTTAAAAAGCCCAGTCTCTTGAATGATCTGTTGCACATTATATTGAGAGGGTATGGAGACAAGACACATCCCTGACACATTCTTTACCTGATTTTAAGCCAAGTGGTATTTCCTTGTTTTGCTTTTAAGACTTCCTTCTGCATCCAAGTATAAGTTTTACGTGAGCACAATCTACTGTTCTAGAATTTCCATTCTTCTCAATGTTACCCACAATTTTTTGAGATCCACTTTGCATAGTCAATGAAAAAACGATAGACATTCTTTTGATATTCTCTGCTTTCAGCTAAGATCCATATGACACTGGTTGTCATGTCCCTAGTGCTACAGTTCTTCTAAACCAGCTTGTACATTTGGTAGTTCTCTGTCAATGTACAGTTCCAGTAATTTTTAGATAATCTTAGCAGGATTTTGCTTGCTTATGACATTAATAACACTGTTCAATAATTTCTACACTCTACTCAATGACTATTTTTTTAAAAATAGGAATAAATATGGATCTATTCTACTCAGCTGGCCATGTAACTGTCCTCTAGATTGTTTGGTACAACCTAGTGAGCACTTCTAGGGCAGCATTTTTGTTGAAATATGTCAACTGGCATTCCATCAATCCCTGGGGCTTTGTTTTTTGGCCAAGTTTTTTTTTCAGAGAAGCTTGAGTTTCATCCTTTATCACCATTGCCTCCTGATCAAATATTATTTTATTAAATTCTCCTGTCAACTTTTTGGTACAGTGACTTT